>NC_079229.1:18667655-18739534 GCF_029633865.1 Lampris incognitus | reverse complement strand
GCACATAAGTACACAGTTGTTTTGGAGATTTTGCCCTCTCTGCATGGCTTTCACGTATGAAAAATGAGGCCCAGCGCTTGAATTTACAATTCAGATGGGTTTCCTTAGGGATGCCCATTTAAGATGTGCTGGTATAATATATTTGTTGTCTTTACTGCTCACCACTGCCATTGAACATCATTAGGTAATGCGCACTCACTGGTAGAGGGAAATCTGGTGTTTATCATCATTTACACGGAGTCGTTAGCCAGGGCCTTGGGTTGAGTCGTTTACGAACCGGGCGTAGTGTGTTACTGCCACCACTGTGCTTCGCCCTCGTCTGCGTCCATCCTCATCTGTCATATCAGTTTTACATGCTAAAGACCGAGGAGGAAAGAATGCCATTAACAGCACGTTTAGAATTGAGGATGAGAGAGAGAGAGAGAGAGCGAGAGAGAGAGAGAGAGAGAGAGTCTGTGTACAACAGCGAATGTGAACATTATTCTTAACAGAGAGAGAGAGAGAGAGAGAGAGAGAGAGAGAGAGAGAGAGAGAGAGAGAGAGAGAGAGAGAGAGAGAGGATGAGTAATCTACACACATAATGCCACATGGACAGTGTGTGTGTGTGTGTGTGTGCAGTGCATGAAAGGATGTGCCAATGGTGGTCAAAATGTGTATATGTGTATGCACTGTGTGTGTGTACTTGTGCATGTCCACACTTTTCTGAATATTTAGATAGTGTACACTGATAAATAAACAAAGTGAAACTCTGGGTGTTCGGATTTTTGTTTTTGTTTTTCTGGGAGCAGGTTGTCAATAGTAGGTGGGTCCTTTCTACTTACTGTGAAATATTAGGAAAATCATTTTCACCAGGTCTCGACAAGTAGCCTCTGTGGAGCCCAACAAAAGAAGAAGACGCAACAAAATTAAGTATTCTTGAATTCTGCTGTATTTAAAAATAATTCTCCTGATAAGGAGATATTATTTTGCATTGGAAAAGATATCACTGATTACATTTTGTACTGTTTTTTTTGCTATGCATATCATAGGAGAACAGTGCATGCCCTGTGTAAATAGGATTATAATTCATTTCACTGCCCTATTTTTCAATATACTCTATATTGCATGCTTCATAACCTTTCCCCCCCCAAAGAGTATGCATTACATTTGTCGCAATCCTTGTTTTGATGCTCGCAAATTTCACAGTTATCTGTCTGCATCACTGAACATGAGATGACAGACAAAAACAAATGCACATGCACAGATTTATATGCATAAGGGCAAATAACACCAGATAATATCCTCACTTTGGTACACAGAAAGCTCTTGTTTGCCTATATTGGATTATGATTATTGAGCTTATTGAGCTACATATGTTGCGAACCCACGACTTTAAAACTGCCCTTGGCAGAAGTAGAGAAAAAAAGATTTATTTTGCCATTTTTTTCCTTACAACGAGACAGGCTGGAAAAACTTCCAGACTCTGGATAATGGGGATACTTATTTGACATGGCACTGTGTGTTCAATAAGCCATTTTTTCTCCCCCCTCTCTGTTATGTTTTACACCACTTTTGTTGATAATTGAATTAGACGTTTAAGACCATGATGATATTACAATTAGAGACTATTTAATTCCCTTTTATCAGTGGGCTTTTTAATTTAAGCAGCCGGCTGTCATTATGATTCAAACAGAGAGAAAATGCCATTAGTGGAGCCTACATTTTTTTAATTCATAACATTTTTGGTAGTCACTAATTGCACCATATATTACTTTTTTTCCCTCCACCTCCCTGGGTCATGTTCACCACATTATTTGATTGAAATAATGAACATGCACTTTAGCCTATTTTTAATGCTAAATATAATTAGGTGCAGAACACAATGCAAAAAAGGGGCACTATTTTTAATTTGCTGTATCAAAGCTTAGTTACTTAAAACAATTACAAACCTTAAATACAAAACAGCTTTCTGTGCATTTGCTTGTGCATTGTAGTCTGCACATGTTAAAATTATTAAAATTTTACTTTGTTGTGTCCATAATGCGCTAAATGCTTCACTGTATTGTAAATTATGTTTTTTGTTTGGTATCCAAAAAATGCAAAGTTTCTTGTATTTGAAAATTGCTTGTGTTGAGTGGTTGTGCAAAATATTGTGGACTACTGTATGAATTTATAGATATTTACAGGTATTCAAAAAAAATGACAAATTCTATTGTGTGTTAGCACCAAGTGCATTGCATGGTCTCTATTCAGCTTGACTCCAAGGAGTTATACGCGTCTTCCTCTATCGCACTCTCAGTCCATCTGGCTCTCTCTCTCTCTCTCTCTCTCTCTCTCTCTCTCTCTCTCTCTCTCTCTCTCTCTCTCTCTCTCTCTCTCTCTCTCTCTCTCTCTCTCTCTCTCTCTGTGTCACTCACTCATGCACTCTCTCTCTCTCTCTCTCTCTCTCTCGCACACACACACACACACACACACACACACACACACACACACACACACACACACACACACACACACACACACACACACACACACACACACACACACACACATATTTGTCCACTTTCTCCCTCCCTCCCTCCATTTCTTCTCTCCCTCACTTCCTCCTTCCCTCTCTCCCATCCCCTGCCTGCCATGCAGCATCTCCCGCAGTGGGTAATGTGAATGGACTCAGTCTCCCCGGTGTCAGGCCCCTTCTCTTAGCCTCCCAGGCAAATCTGCTGCAGCCGCTCAGATGGGAGCAGTGTGCATAAGAGTCTAGAGCAGTCTGTAGGGGCAAAGAACAGAACGATGTGAGGGGACGATGATGGGTTTCGTCTTGGACTTGGAGGATCATACTGCTCACTGCATGTAGAGCTGAGCAGGGAGCAGGCTGCCCGGCCAAGGCAGAGCGTTCCTGACAGTGCTTTGTTTTGAATCCACAAGGACCTGACATATGCCTCAAATCGTTTGCTCTCACTACGCCGCGAACCCATGCTCCGCCGTGATCGGAGACAGGGCCGTGCTGTCTGCTGCTGCTGCTGCGTGTCTGTGTGTGTGCGCGCGTGCATGCATTTGTGCTGGTGTGTGTGGGTGGATGGGTGTATGTGTGTATTAGCATGTAAGTGTGTGTGTCTTTGTGCGTATGTGTTCGTGATGGAGAGTACAAACAGCAACATCCGACAACACTGTTGTTTGCTTCACTTCCTGTGTGTCTTTGTTCTGTTTGCCTTCACTGAGTGGATCCTGCTCTGAAAAGACCAATGCAGTCAACATCCGCTTGACAAATAAAAACATCCAATTCAATGACCCTCAACCTTTTTCATTCTAACTGTGTGCCATTATAGCATCTAAAGTCGTTTTCAATTAAACTCATCGTGATTCTGGGGATGCAAACCAGACAATTTACCAGTCGATTTACGTGCTATGGATGGATCTGTTCTAATATTGGAACACTGTGGACGACGTGGGTCAAATTGTATTTGCAGAGTTTTCTCAGTATACTCATGCTAGATAAATTCAGATAATGCCAGGTAACTCGGCTGTCACAGAGAGTATACTAAACTAATTTCGAAATGCTATCTTGTGGTTTTCTTCAACCATCTGGCTCACTGACTCATTACTCATTGTGTTCTGCTGTAAGGAAAACGACACACATTTAATACCTGTGAATATTTTGCAGACGATTCTGCAGAAGACCGTGTTTCTCAACAATTCTGCAACGTGCAAACTGTACCTGTGGTCTTTGTTAGCATGCATTTGCATTTATTTGCACGTGTAGGGTAACGTAAATGATCGGTTGGAGTGGAATATTGTGTAAAATGAAATATCTTCATTTCCCAAATGAGCCTCTCTCATCTCATCTCATCTCATCTGGTCTCCCTGCTTTTCTTTCTGATTACTGTTGAGCTTTTTTCAGATATACAATCTGCCCCTCAACTAAATTCTTTTCCTTGGCAGTCACACGTGCGAGATAAGCAAAAAACCCAAAGCATTTATCAAACAAATGATCCCATTAAGTCTTGTGGGTGTTCACAAGCGTGCGAACGAAGGTATCTAGAGAGGAAGGGTGTGTGTGGCATGTGTGTAAAAAAAAGAAGAAAAAAAAAACAACAACGGAAATATAAGATAAATATATTGTGTGCCTGTAAATGTGCATGTGTGTGTGTGTGTGTGTGTGTGTGTGTTCGTAAGCAACATCATGAGCCAAGAGAGGTAAGATGAAGCCAGTATAAAATAGGTCAGTTCTCTGAGCTTCTGATCGCCAGAGCATGGCTACAGCATTTCATGGTACATTAGACTGGTTTTAAGACCTAATCTGCTTCTACTAATGTTTTATGCTTAATTTCATGGAGGTGAGGACTAGCTGACGCTGTTTGGGCACCAGAACTATTACCTGGCAACTCAGCTGGGTAGCAATGGCCGGCATTGGGTGGCATGGGTGAGTGAACATAGCATATGTTTGAACCTGAATGCACAGCATGATTCTGCAGGGAGCTGGCATATTGAGTGCAAGTGATACGAAGAATATCAATTGCAGTTAAACTGAATGATTTTTTTTAATGCTATACAAATTCCTCTCAAGCATTATCCTTCAATAAAATCGCAGATGGTGGTGTCAACCATGCAAGGTAACAAAGCTGTCTTGCTCAGCCAAGGATCAAATAAGCAACCCTCCAGTTACCAGATGACCTGCCCTGGCAGTAGCTCAGGAGTAACACTGCTTAGCTCAGCTCAATGCTGGATGGGATGTCTACCAGGATCATTAGCAGCTCCTCCCAAAAGAAGAGAAACAGGCTTCACCTTCTCTGAAGCCCATCATGACACGTTTTACTTGTTAGAATAGCATAAACAATTTCTCTTCATCAGTGTTTTCACAAGGACATGCAAAGTCCTAAAAACTACTTCATAGTTTTGAACTATGTCTGTGAATGTTCTCATTCATCCAGGCCATGGTTATCCAAAGGAGTTGAATCAAGTGCAACTGGACTTGGTATATATCCGTGAAGACGTTTCGCCTCTCATCCAAGAGGCTTCCTCAGTTCGTGCCTTTCTGACTAGACCAAGCTAGTCTGACTGGCTGGTGATGAGACTCACAATTTATCCTCTTGGAGTCGTTGTCAGAGCTATTGATGTCCATGGCTCTTTGTGTCCCGATGTTTACCAACACCTGTCGCTAACAGAGCCAAAGATATGAGTGGCTCTTTTGTGTACCGATGTTTGGCCGCGCCCGTCGTTATCGGCGCTATTGATTTGCATTTGTTTAGCAGCGACGGTCGTTGGGGGTGTTGGTTTACGACTTCATTATTCAGTGGTCATGAGAGTCGTTTGTGTAGTGGTTGTTTGGTTTCTCCTATGTATAGGTCAGTGCAATCCTCATTGCATTACAGCATACATGGGTGTGTGGTACGCGGTCTTCGGGATGAACCAGTCTTTGTCGGAGTGTGTTGCTGGGTTTGAAGTATACTGGGACGTGGTGTTTGTTAAAACTTCTCCTGAGTTTCTCGGTGGATGCTGTACAATGCAATGAGGATTGCACTGACCTATACATAGGAGAAACCAAACAACAACTACACAAACAGAGGGCCAAACTCCTCAGAAGACTCAGCAGTCTATCTACACCTAAAGGAGAAGACACACTCCTTCCAGGAGAGCAACGTACACATTTTGGACAGGGAAGATAGATGGTTTGAAAGAGGGGTGAAGGAAGACATCTATGCAAAACTGGAAAAACCATCCCTAAACAGAGGAGGAGGTCTGCGACACCACCTATCTCCCACTTACAATGCCGTCCTTTCATCTCTACCCAGGAGACTCAAGAAGCCTAGCCTCCAAGAACAACAGTCGGTAACTAACGGCTCCAACGACTCTCATGACCACTGAATGGAGCACTAACGAAGTCAAAACTAACACCCCCAACGACCGTTGCTGCTAAACATCAGATCACAAAGAGCCATGGACATCTATAGCTCTGATAACGACTCCAAAGAGGATAAATATCTGAGTTTCATCACTAGCCAGTCAGACTAGCTTGGTCTAGTCAGAAAGGCACGAACTGATGAAGCCTCTTGGATGAGAGGCGAAACTTCTTCACAGATATATACCAAGTCCAGTTGCACTTGATTCAACTCCTTTGGATAACCATGACCTGGATGAATGAGAACATTCACAGACTCTTTGTGCTTTCAAACTGTATGTCCTGGCATAGAGCTCAACACAAAAGAGCTCAACACAAAATGTATAATAAAATAAACTTCTATCAAACCCCTAAAAAAAATTAGAGTAAACCAAAGTCACTGTTATGCTTCTTGAACCATCTTGATATGATGCATGCTAGTATGTAACATGGCATATTGAGTTGTCACCCACTGTACGGCTGTGTGTTTGTTTTTTTTTCATTGCATCATTTTGGCTATAATCTGGACACTGCAGTGGTTGGTGTAGTTTGAAGATGCAGGAACTATCACTTCTACTACTAACAATTATACCATGTTCAAGGTCCCCTTGACCATGTGTCTTGCCCATTCTAACAATTAGTTAAACAGTAAATGAATGTCTAGACCCTGTCTGCAGGCTTTATAATACTGTGTGTAAATGGGTATGGTCAATGTGATCAACTTGCAAAATTCGTCTTGCAAAGCTAATTAATAATAGTTTTGTAGTGGTGAATGAATTCTTCATGGCAGATGTGTCTCTCATTGATGGTACAAACCAGAACATTACTATTTCATGTTGTCTCTGAAAGTCCTGACTCCTCCTTACTGGCTATCCAAAGAAAATCTCATTACAGTGGAAAAACAAATAACTTTCAAAAGTTAAAATAAAACTGATGTGATTTTTGTGTCCAATTCTATTACTGTCCAATTTTACATTAACCATAGCTATAAACCATCAGTGCACGGTTCTTGAAATGAAAAGAAAAACAGTATCGGGTGATTGTCTAAAATAGTGGAAGTCAGTCTTTTAACTAAAAACAAAACAAAACAAATGAACAAAAAACTCATTTAACCTACATACCATGGAGGTTTATGCATTTAGTACTGTCACGGTATAGGAAGGTAGTGTTGTGCAGTACATTTTAATAAACGACTTGCATTGCCCCGGAGCAAAACGCTAATAAAGGCTGTCCCCTAACTCCAATCTAATTGTCCACATCCAGCTGATCAGGCATAGGAGGCCTTTTTACCGAGTACTTACTGAGATCATTGATTTGAGAAATGATCCAGTGGACTGAACTAACTCAGATATGATTGGGTGCGCATTTAATGGCATTAGGGGGACGGTCTTGTCAATGTCAGCCATAGCACTAATTGCGGCTAATTTACTGTGAAGCTAATCCCAGGCTGCGGTTGTTGGGGCTGCGCCCAATAATAGTGTTTGTGCTCGCAGAGTGAAACTCACAAGCACTTTAGATGTAAGACATTCAGAGATAAAGAGAGAGAGAGAGAGCGCACGAAAGAGCGATAAAGAGAGAGAGCGATAAAGAGAGAGAGAGAGAGAGAGAGAGAGAGAGAGAGAGAGAGAGAGAGAGAGAGAGAGAGAGAGGAAAAGAGAGGAGGGACTATTGTGGTTGTATGCAAAGGTTCATCATAGTCATAATTGACGGAAAATGCAAATGGCTTTGTAATTGCCTGCAGTAGACACACATTGAACAGAAACAGCAGAAATAACGCAACATGTGAAACAGAAGAAACAACCATCTTAAGGTCAACAGCTCTCATTTTCCAGTCATATATCCGTATATTTATTTGCCATATACTGTCACTAATCAGTGACGATAGCCAGACAAATGTCGGGTTTTAGTGACATTCTATAGTTCTCAATTTTTACTTTAATGTTAGCAATATTTTCAAAGTGTAGTCTTTTTTTCAGGGAATGTATCAACTTTGAATAAAAGATGTGCTTTAGATGGCCATCATGCTCCTCCATACATACGTGTATATTATAATCCTTAACTGACTGGATTCTTCACCAGGACATCTTAAAATACTTTGTACCTGTATCCAAATGGGTTGTATGGAGGCTATACAAATAAAACTGACTTGACTTAACTATTTATGGACTCGTTTTTGTAGTTCATATACTATAACAATGTTGGCATTTAAGGTAAAAAGGTCACATTTCAACACGGTGTTGGTCAGAATTTCCCATTGACAGTGCCTCCCAGTGTTGCTGGTGTACAATCACTTTAAGGTATATAAATGCAAACCACTCTGTCCTTCACTCAGCCAGGCGGTCATTTTTCCCCCCTTTTCAAATACCTCTGATCCCTACAAGACAGGCGTGTAATGCAAAAACCCACATTACACTTGACTCAAAGCCAGAGAAAGTATTCAGCCATATGTTTACTCTTGCAAATGACATAATGCATGTAAACCTTGCAGAAAGCATGATATGAATGACCGCCTTGTTGGATGCTTATTAATCTTCTCCCTGCCTATGTCATCAGCTATAAGGCTGTGTAATGATTCGAAACGAAGGCAGTCCTCTGTTCTTAATGTGGGCCCGTTGGGAGACGCTCTCACTTAATCAACCCCCATACCCTCCAACACCAGACTATCCACTCATCAAAGCGTTCACGACTGTTCAAAAAGGGCACTTTTCTCTTTCAAACCACTCCACGAAGCCCCCTACCTGATCTTATGTCAGTTTCTCTAAGTTTATGCATGAAATGTCGGGGGAAGGGTTCTCCTGTCACTTCATCTTCACATCCTTTGTCAAACTCAAACTATGCAAACTGGAAACTCCCCTGAACCTAGAAATATGCAAGGGCCAAAGGTTGGACGAGCCAATGGCTGTAATCCAACCTGTCAGATGACGGTGCACAGGTCTCCTCCAGGAGACAGTTCGCTGCAACTAAAACTTCGCATTCCTCGTTTAAGTTCCGAATACAACTGATAAGTCATTACCGCGGATCGTGACCGAGGAATTTTACGATAGTTTAACTTTGTCTCAAAAATCTCTCTCCTCTCCCTGCCATCCATCCAAAAAAGTCTTATTATTGCTTCAGTCGCTCTCCAGGCGAACTCGTCACCTCTATGTTACCTCTGGGTTTGCCCCCACTCTAAGCCCTAGCTCTTTTCCAGGCTGCATTATTCCATTTAAACTTCAATCCTATTTACGGCCTATCCTTTCCCCTTGCCTGCCTGGGGCTATCAAACTATTCATCCAGCGGACTTCATGTCACCCAGCCCTGTCATAAAAGCCTCTGCTGGGATGTGTGTGTACGTCGTGTGCCTATGTGTGTACCTGTTTGTGCATGTTGTGGAGATGAAAGGTGTGCACGTGTTTGTGGTAGAGATGTGTGGGTGTGCATGCTTTTTTTGGGTGTGTACATCTGCAGTGGAGAGTGTGTATGTGTGTGTATGTGTGTGTGTGTGTGTGTGTGTGTGTGTGTGTGTGGTAACAACAAAAAGGTTCATTTATGCATGTGTTTGTGTTCATGGTGGTGGAAATAATAGATATGTGGGTTTCTGTATGACTTTCTAGGTGTACATGTAGATTCTGTGAATGCGTAGTTGGACTCTGATTAATCACCCCCAGATTTTCTTAGTCTGCCACGTGTGGGAATGAGTACGTGTGTATGCATTTGTTTAAGAGAGAGAGGGAAAAAAAAGGTAGAGATCAACGTGCTTTGGATTTGTATGTAAGTGTACCTGCAGGTTTGTAAAGCATGAAATAAGAGATTTCTGTCAATCTTACCAGCTGGATGAATCTGCTTCCTCTTCAACCTCACAGTAGGTGGCCTTTTATGTTTTCTCTTTCGGCCATTTTTGACAGGCAGGGAAGAACGCGAAGGTGGGGCCAATCAGGAGCAGAAGACGCTTGCTCGGCAATATTTGGGTATGTGCTTGGTAACTGCCAGCTTCTGCAGAAAGACTGGCAGTCATGAGAGGACGCATCCTGCTTGGCACATGTAGTATCTGCAATTACAGACCTGTCTTTTGAGGTGGGCTAGTCAGCTCTGCACGGGGCGCTGCAGCATGGCAGTGGAAACCTGGAGTTACACGACAGAGGGAGATATGAAGTGAGACAGGTGCAGAGTGAAACAGAAAGTGGTTTACAGAGCGATAGAGATGGATGAACAGGCAGAAAAAGAAACAGACAGATAAAGAGAAAGGAATTTGAATTTTAAAACAGTTCTTTATTCAACAAGAGACAAACTCTAACAGTGAAACATATTAAACAAAGCCACGCCTTTACACTGACACGTCCAAAAAAAGAGTTCATCTTCCATCACAGAACCCTGCATGGATTTAAAACTAGAGAGAGTGAGTGAGTGAGAGAGAGAGAGAGAGAGAGAGAGAGAGAGAGAGAGAGAGAGAGAGAGAGAGAGAGAGAGAGAGAGAGAGAGAGAGAGAGAGAGAGAGAGAGTTTATGTAGAGAATGAGTAAACTACACATAATGCCACATGGACAGAATGTGTGTGTGTGTGTGTGTGTGTGTGTGTGTGTGTGTGTGTGTGTGTGTGTGTGAACAAGAGCGAATGTGAACATTAGCTGTCAATTTATGCCTTAACAGACGTTCCTCTTTGACTTCCTGCCTAATCCCCAATTTGTAGCCTGCGAGATCCTTCAGGATCAGCAGAAGGGGAGAGTCCTGTATCGAGGAAGACGAAGGATGAAAAGATGTGCCCATCATCTTCCTCTCCCTTGTTTCTGTTGTTGTTTTGTTTTTTGTGTCTTTTTCCACCTCCCCAAACCAATTAGAGTGTGTAGGAGGCTCCTAACACGAAGGTGAGGTGATGTTGTGGGTGAGGCTCTTTGGTGCTCTGTAGTACAAGGGCCATGAGTGATAGAAGAGAAAAGATGAGAGGTAATGTGAGAAACACTGATAATGACAAGAGGGCAAATGGCATCATTAAAAAGTGCAGTTACCTGCTCACAGATATAGTGTGTGGTGTGGGTTACAGTGTCAGAGGAGACAGAAAGAGAGTGACGGGGGAGAGACGTTTTGAGGCTGTGTGCCCTCAGCTTTGCTACTCTGGTAATTTCTACTTCTTCTTCTTCTTCTGTTCCCCTGTTTTATTATCTTCCATGCTTGACTTCAGTGCCTGGTAGAGACTTTATTTGATGCCAAGTGTGGTGTGTTTGTATTCGTGTTTGTGTGTGTACTAATGGCATAATGTGTGTTTAAATGGTTAAAATTTCTCAAATTCATAAAATTCATGAAGTTCAGTTCAGTATCATTAGAATTTGTTTTACATTTTCTCTTTATGGCACCACGACTTATAACTTCTTCGTTGCCTTGAAAAGACCGGTGATGCTAGAGCTCACTATTGGTATACCAGGGATAAGAGCAGCAGAAAATGTGAGAACACAGAGAAGTACAAACTGGTGGGATGAAACAACTTAATAGATACTAAAGATGAAACATCACTAATTTTATCCATTTCAAAGGGAACAATGATCTGCGCCTGTATAGTGGATATTTTGACTGTCCATCATTTTAAAATCCAAATTCTGGTTTTTAATTACACTTAAGTACACCTCAAATGTCAAACCATCTGACTAACTGTAATGTCTTACTTTTCACTGGAATAAGCCTTTAAGGAAAAGACCCAGATAGTGATGCTAGACATGCTCTTGATTTAATCATATTTATAAACTGTAAGCACTGTGATTCAAATGCCATTTTGTGTGCGGTGGGTGGAGACCCACTACTCTGCCTACTGTATGGGCTGCTGCACTGTGGACTGACTGTTAACTGTGGCCTCCAAGAATGCAATCAAAGGAAGACTCGTGTGTGTGTGTGTGTGTGTGTGTGTGTGTGTGTGTGTGTGTGTGTGTGTACACGTGTGAAAGCTTGAGTCTTTGTGTGCGTTTTAGTGGGCATGTGCACCGTGCACGTGTGACTGTCCTCCGCCGGTGCTCTTTGTAAATGGCAGTGCAGGCAGCCAAGGAGAAAGGGGAATGTGAAATCATTTGACTGCAAAGTGTCCCGCTGGGGTGCCTCAGGCAGTTAGACATGCACACACACATACACACACACACACACACACACACACACACACACACACACACACACACGCATACAGACATGGCCTGCAAAGGCAAAACAAAAAACACACACACACACACTCTTGCTCTCTTTATTTTATGAACAGGCTGCTATGTTATTGAAATATTATCTCTTTAACCCAGTTTTCTTTACCTGTCCACCAAACACACCACGGTAGCTGTTGTAGAAGCCCATCGTCGTGCATCTGTCGGCCGCAGTCATTGCAGCTTCCTCTTTCATAAATGCTATTTACATTCATTAATAAAGCAGATTACAACATATGTGCCGTGTCATTCAAGAATCAAGTTATTTCATTGTGTTCGCTTTATTCGCGGAACGATCTTCAATTGGTGTTATTCCTGGATTATCAATGAAATGATCTTCAAAAATACATGCAAAGTGGCTCTCTTGCTGCAGATTACACTTACCTCACTACGCCACTTGTGCCAGGACTACACGATGTTTTTTGTCTTTTACGACGGTCACCAGATTAGGCAACCATAGTGCCATAAATTCTTGGCGTGTCTTGGCCGGGAGACGGGCAACACTACAAGTATGACCCCGATAAATCATCATCATATGCTGCCTTCCTTGATCTTGAACGAGTTCATAGGTCATCGGGGAGGAGGGTTGTCATTGCCCGATTTGTCAGTCATGGCTACAGAAACGCTGTGTGTGATGCTCGTGGTTTTGTGTTCCGAAACGAAAACGAGCGAACGAAAGAAAGAAAAACCAATAGCTGGAGGCTGTTGCAGCGAGTGCTACTGGGGAATGATAGCCTAGCACAACTAGAGTAACATGTTAGTTTTTTGCCCGATGCGAGATTCGATACGGGGTGTACTGCACAACAAGGCGCCATCACTAACCGCTCGGCTAAAGTGCCAGACCCGATAGCTAGGCACTAACGTGTCTTATTAGTAATTTACACTAGGCTTAACCAGTGTGACGTCTTGAGTTGATGCAGTTGGAGGACAGTAGGGGGAGCCAGAGGACAAGATAGGATGTAAGCGACTTTAAGAGGGGAGAAGGAGTGTGACGTGGGTTGTTCAAGTAAAGAAGCGTATGCTAACAGACGTGTGTCTTCGGGTGGTCCCTTAGCAACACAACAACCAGCTACTCACCGGGTTGCTGAAGCGCCTCGCCAACATTTAGCCTATCTTTTTTGACTCCATCATGGCCTTCCCTCGAAGAAACGTCAAAAGTTAGGGGTATTGTTGGCACTGCTAAACGAACCTTTCCTCGGTTTCATCGTTGTCTTTGTCACGTTAACACATGTGCGCCAGACAGCACTCTGTCATTCTATAGGTCAGCGTTAAGGAAAACGTCATAGGAGTTAGCGGTCGTCGGCGGTTCGAAGCCCCGTGTTACCTCCGGCTTGGTCGGGCGTCTCAACAGTGTCTGCGGGTGGCAAGACGGATGTGGGTATGTATGTCCTGGTTGCTGCACTAGCGCCTCCTCTGGTCGGTCGGGGCGCCCCCCGGATCGGCAGAGAGGGGGGTGGAGCAGCGACCGGGACGGCTCAGAAAGAGCGGCGTAATTGGCCAGATGCAATTTGGGTAACATTTAAAAAAAAAGAAGAAACTACAAACAATTCTGACATAGCAGATCTTTCGTCGTGGGGCGTCCCAGACGCCACATCACTGTTCTGCAATGATGTCACACTACACGGGGTTCCCATTCCATCCATCCATTGTCCAAGCCGCTTATCCCAACGGGGGTCGCGGGGATGCTGGAGCCTATCCCAGCAGACACAGGGCGACAGGCGGGGAGACACCTTGGTCCCCGACGTTCATAATCGGGCCCGACGCCGGAAATTTGTCGGCAACAACAAAATCGTGTCAAAATCGGGCCGAAATCGTGTTGCCTGATCCCGGCATTCGTGTGAGGCATTACATCCGCTTTTTACCCTCGTTAGCAAACAAAATAGTCTGTTGCTATTTGACTAAATTTGTTATCCTTTGTAAATATTGTGACGTGCATGGATAAGTAGACACGTTGGTCCTTGACTAACGGGTCGGACCCTTTAGTCGACTGGTTAACGTTGTCACTTGCGGTGTGGAAGACACGGGTTCGCGTCCCGGTTGTGGCGGTCCGGAGCTGCCCCCTTAATTCGCTGTAATATTAAGGTTAACCATCTAGCTTGCTATGTGCTTAAAGTTAAGTTGATCTGAATTGAATCAGAGTTATTGTGGACCAATATCAGATGTGTTTATTTGGGATTTACACTATATTCAACCTGCACCTATGTCAAAAACAAACAAATGATTTTGGAAAAGTATTCTGTTTGTTTAAAATCTGATGGTTAATGGATCAGTTCAGAATTACTGTCTGTTCTGAACCAAAATAAAATACTCCTTACAGAGTACGCTCTTACAGACACCTGACACCGCAATCTAGAGAAGGTAATGTAGACGTAATAGGCTGGTTACTATATCTATTGAGGTGATTGAAACCCAATAACTTCTGTATCACGTGGTCTGCGTAAGTACACACAGACCGTTTGCATTGAAAACATATCTGCGTTTCGGAGTCAACACAATTATATATTTCACAGCTATAGGCTACACTTGGAATTTCCCCTAAAAACTTAATGACCTCATATAAACATAATCTGACTGGCTTATGTAAATGACTGTCATGCAATCACATTATTGATGTTGTCCCAGGAGCAACAGCGACACGGGGGGAAAAAAAAATCACATTATCCTTCTCTCAAAAACAAGAGAGGACAGCTCTTCTGCCTGTCGGCTGCTTATTTTTGTGTAGTTTACATTGAAGGTGGGCTGAATCTTGTCCGGTCTTCTTCGGTGGTGTCATTTTAATATATAGGCCTACCACACAAAATATGAGTATATTTTGATTGACATCATCGCTGCAAAAAGTCTTTCGAACAAGGGAGGGTGGAACGAGATAGGTGAATGTGCTTTCACAGAATCCACACACACACACACCAATGACATTGTTACACACAACAATGACACGATACCTGAAATCAACAACAACAGATATCGTGCAAGAGAGAGAGAGAGAGAGAGAGAGAGAGAGAGAGAGAGAGAGAGAGAGAGAGAGAGAGAGAGAGTAAAGCTGAGAAAATGTACTTCTCACTGTGGCAGAAAGACAAGAAACACAATTATCTAGTAGTACTTCTCTCTACATGTATTATTTGCTTGTTATGGGCTTAGGTTCCTTAAAGAAATGAAACCTATTTTGAATGAATGGTTGATATGGGAGTCACAAATGCTGGTTTTAATGGTGTGTGTGTGCATGTGTGTGTGTGTGTGTGTGCGTGTGTGCATGTGTGTGTCATTCAGATGTCTAGCTGCAGATTGTTTTCTTGCTCCAAACACAAATTGGATTCCGGCACTGAGCACACAGTCCAGGACGGGTGCATGTTCACCTCATAATTGTCACAAACCGCCCGGTTGCTTGTTGCCAGGCACATTAGACCGACGAATGAATAATGAAATAAATAAAACCAACACTTTTTCTTATTTCAAATCCATAAACTTATCTAATCAGCTCAGGAGAGAAACAGAAACCAGTTGAGGCCTTACTATCTCAGGGTTCTGCCATTATGTAAATTGAAGCCAATCAAACTGCTACCATGGAAAAGCAATGTAATAGAGTGTTGATTAGCAAGCCGGCTTTGAATCAGCCATAAAAAGAGTCATATAAATGAGTAAGATCAGCCTGGCATGGCTACCATGCTAATTTAGCCCAATGAACTCAATTTGACTCCTAAGTCACAACACCGAAGCATGGTCTTTGTGCTATACAGAGAACCATTACGGCTAACATTAATGTTGATTTCAACTACGTCTTTTCTCTTCGATGATCTTTAATATGATATCTTATAGTCATACATTGCACTGAGATAATATTAACCACGTAGGATTTTTTTTTCCAAAACAGTGTGAGCTCATATTCTCAACTTCTGGAGTGATTTACCTGCTGGACCAAAAACTTTGAATTTAAATGGATGATATAATCATGCAAAATATCTTAGCCCAGACCTTATTGTATATTGGATTGTGGTATTTTTCCCCCTTTAGAGGCGGGGTTCATCTGGGGACACAGAATGGCTTTAGTTCAGCACTGGTGCCGAGGCAAAAACACACTAGATGTAGTACACATACGCAGTAGGAGGTGGCCAACTTGGTTTTTGAACCAACCCAGTGGTTGACGCTATAAAACAGTACCATCATGAACACTCGAACACAAGGATGCAGATTCACTTTTCTTTGCCCTTGTTTGTTTGCTCTTGTCTCTCCCTGATTCAAAGATAGGTCTGGCCTGTATGTGTGTCCTTGATGGTCCCTCTGTCTCTGCCAAAGACATGTCCGTGATTAGAAATAGGTGAGCGAGCACTTCCTCTGTTTGTGTCCCCTCTGACTTGCTGTTGTCCTATTTAGTGTTGTTGGCCAACAACAGCGCTCCGGTGTTTCTCCTTGATGACAGTAAATGGCTGTTTCTGCTGACCTTGTTGCACACTGAACCAAGTTGAACCATTCACCTGCACAACTCCTGCTGGCCAAGGTGCAGGTGGACACGTGTGTGCGTGTGTGCCAAAAACCACACAGCAAAGTTAGTTCTATCTATCTATCTATCTATCTATCTATCTATCTATCTATCTATCTGACCTATCTATCTATCAAGCTGCATTTTATATAGCGCTTTTGTAGCTGCAACAGCCACTCAAAGCGCTTTACAATTAATTCACACACATCCTTTGATTTGTTGTGTCAATCAACCTATCCATCTATCTATCTATCTATCTATCTATCTATCTATCTATCTATCTATCTATCTATCTATCTATCTATCTATCTATCTTGTCTGTCTGTCTGATCCATCTATCGACTGACCTATCTATCTATCTATCTTATCTATCTATCTATCTATCTATCGACTGACCTATCTATCTATCTATCTATCTATCTATCTATCTATCTATCTATCTATCTATCTATCTATCTATCTATCATTCATTAGTGGTGAAAAACAGGCCAGACCAGAGGAACAAACCGTATTCTAACTGCACACACTAATTGGAAAAATGAGCAATTTGCCTGACTTGATGAAATGTTAACTATTTTGGGAAATAGGGCTTGTACAGGGCACTAACCATAAACAACTGTAACAACAGCAACAAAATCTATTAAGGGAAAGAAATTACCTGCTTTTAAAGTTTTCTTCCGTGCAAAGTTTTTGTTATTTGTGTTTTTACCCTTTTGGTAGTCAGAGCTAACCTAGCACGCCTTAGGGCTGTGAGAGCTACTTTCCAATGGATTATAAAACTCAGTAACATAATCTGATTACGCTCATTTTACCTTCAGGTTATTTGTCTGTAAACTCTGCACAACGTGCATTTAGAGGGCAGTGCGACGCTTTTTACAGGATGCAGTGTAAGAAGTGTTACTGAAATCAGCAATGGCTAACAGAAGGCCCCGCGTGACGCTGTGTTACCCCCGTTTCAGCTCACATGTACCAGTACCAGAAACAGGTTGCACAATGACAACTTTGCCTTTTCAGTGGCGGTAACAAGATGACAGTTTTCAAATTTCCATATCAGTTTTGTAATCAAGCCGCGTGTAATCTCGACCCTGGCCAGAGACCCAGTTGTTGGCGGAGCAGTGACGGGGCATATCTGGTTTAGTGAGCCCTTGCCTCTCCTCGCCTCACGTCTGCAGGGCTTTCTCTCGTCACATATATAAAACCGCTTTGTATGGCTTGTGCAAATCTGTAGTGCACCATGCTGTACACATATCATTTGATCACAAACAGAAACACACACACATGCACGCATACACATGCATGTGCACACACACACGGACACACACAACACACACATGCGGATACATATTTGCCTCCCGAGAGCGAGAGCTCTTCTTTTTCATCTTTTATTCAGAAGTGCTGAGCCAGGAATAAAAGAATCGGACGACCCAGTGAGGGAAGCGAGGTGGGGGAGGTGGCGGCGGCAGGTGAAGACACATTTGCGTACTCATCTTTTTTTTACACTCTCCTTTGTCCGTCGTTGGCAGGCGGCCTCCCCAGTAATAATTTTAGTGGTGTTCAGTAATGTTTCATTCATTAAGCATCAGCGGCCACGGGAGAGGCATCACCCAACTGCCAAAGTAGAGATTATTATCCCCTTAAATCATCCCACAGTGTACCTGTTTGGTTGGCTGTCACGGGCCAGGGGACACCGCCCCCCGTCAGCCTCCGGGGGAGAGAGACTCTATCGCTCTCTCTCTTTCACCCTCTTTCTCTATCGTTCTCTCTTCTCATTTTTACTCCTTATTGATGTTACTCTGGTTCTTCTCTCTTTCTCTTTCCCCTCCCTGTCTCCTTTTAAATCCCTCTCACCCTTGGTAACCAGCTTCCTGGAGTAAATATTGTTCCCGCTCACCATTCCTTATTAATCAGAGTTTATTCACTTCCACTTATGAAGACGACCAAGCACAGACGGGAAGGGGAAACCGATAAAGACAAACGTTTCCGAATGTAAAATATAAAAACAAAAACCACATGGGGCTTTTGAAGAAAGAAAAAAAAAGTCACCTCAACGAAACAAAGAAATGCTTATAACCGAAACACAAATGCACTGGATAGCAGAACTAGAAGATGACGGAAGTTAAGACGGTGAGACGCAATAAAACACAGCACTTCTCAAGCTTCGACTATTTGGAGACCTGAAGTGACTTTTCCTCATGTAGAATATTCCCTGTCCAAACATTAGGGCCTGGGATTGTCCTTGCAGTATCAGTATGCTTTGTCTCCAAATCTGCCCGCTAGCACTCTGCCTCCCCTTCTCCCTCTCTCTCACACAAACACACACACACACACACACACACACACACACACACACACACACACACACACACACACACACACACACACACACACACACACACACAGTCTCTCCTCCTCCCATGCCCATCCCCTTCCCATTTCTCGCTTTCTCTGTTTTGCACGTTCTCTTCATCTCTCTCTCCTTCCCTCTCTTTGTTCCTCTCTCTTCACCTCTCTCTCCTTCCCCTTCACCCTGCAATCCTTCACTTTCTGCTGCTCAGCGCAGCAATTATCGCCCCACCTTGCTTCGCGGTGACCTCCGAGATGATTAAGTGAGATTACCTGTACAGTACTTGTGGTGAGGAGCATGCTGTGAGATAGTTTGTGTGTGTGTGTGTGCGTGCGTGTGTGCACATGTGGGTGTCTGTGTGCACCATACAGTAGCTACAGTCGTCTTCAGCCGCAGGGCAGGTGAGCCCCTACTGTGTCTGTATGACCGGCTGGCTGGCAGCTTGCTGTATGTAGCCAGTGATGATTTTTAGCCTAGCCTGCAAATCTAACCCTTGCCATTTGAAGTCTGCGTGAGTAGACCAGTGTGGAACAGAAAGGAAGAGTGACTGAATGACTTGTTTTAATTATATGTATATTGCAAGAAACCTGAAAATCAGTTGACGTTTAAACTCTGCCCTACCCAATCATAGAAATGCAGTAAACAAGCTGAGTCGAATAGAATAGAATAGAAACATGATGGATTTTCATTTACAATGTGGTCATGAGAAAACAGTTTATTACATTCTGTAATCCAGCGAAGCAAACTCAAGTCCTGGAAAGGTTGTGAGTGAGCACAACCTGAAGATAGTAACAAAACCCCACCTTTACCATATGCACCTAATGGCTCTGTAGCAAAACTCAGCCACAACCAAGGCTCCTTGTCACAGGGACATGGACACTGGTATGGGCGCAACAGCCTGTTTATTAAAAGCAGAAAAAATGATTTAAAAACACCAGAGTTAAATCATGTTAAAAGGCTGAAAATAAATGTCCATAAAAATCATTTTTTTGGGATGAGAGCTGGAGACTCTTCATTGGGATGCAGCTGCATTATAACCTGTAGCAAACCAATTAGGCTAACTCGAGACAGGTGGGACCGTACCCCACTATTCGTTATAAATTACAGTTCTGCTTTTAATACAATTGTACTACCCAAACTGGTGTTGAAACTGGTGTTGGTGATGTGTTGGTCTGGGTAGCTCCATCTGTATTTAGCTATTTGACTTCCTGACAGGCAGGCCCCAGACTGCGAGAATAAGGTCAGACATACTTATCCACATTAGTTCTTAGGACCGGTGCACCTCAGGGCATCTGTCTTAGTCCCCTATTGTACAGTCTGTTTACGTTTGACTGTGTTGCCAAATATGAGAACAACAGCATCATTAAATTCACAGATGACACCACAGTGATTGGACTAATAAACGACAGTGATGAGAGGGCCTATATGAGGGAAGTGGAAGATTTAACCATATGGTGCCATGATAACAATCTCTCTGTAAATGTAAGTAAGACATAAGAAATCATTGTTGACTTTAGAAAGATCAGTCGAAATTACATTCCTATTTCCATCAATGGTTCATCTGTTGAAATTGTGTAGTTTTAGATTTCTCAGCTTACACATCACAGACACCCTCACATGGTCTCTTGACACCAACTGCATCCTCAGGAAGCCACAGCATAGACTGTGTTTTCTGAGGCATCTCAAGAGTTTTGGTACTCGTACCAAAACTATTATGAACTTTAATTGCAGTACCATTGAGAGTGTCTTGATAGGCTGTACCAGTGTGGTTTGTCAACCTGACTGCTCAGGACTGCAGACTGCTTCAAAGGACTGTAAAGACAGCAGCAAAAATCACTGGCATGGAACTACCACAACTTCATAATATTTACACCACTCGCTGCAAAAGCAAAGCCCAAAACATCAGCAAGGACACCAGCCACCCTGTTCATGTTCTGTTCTCGCTCCGTCCATCTAAAAAAATGCCAGCAGCGCATCAAATCACACATCGCCCGTCTCAGTAAGTTTCTTTCCACAGGCTGTCAGTGAGGTTGTTGAACAGCTGATGCACCCATATGCACCTCACACTGTTGTGTTATCATGTACTTTTCTATGTTGTGTATATGCTGCATGAATTTATGTGCACATAGTCTATGTAGGTCTGTAGTGTTGTCTTTTTTTGGGATGGTGTGTCATTTTATCCTTTGCTCTTGTGTCCCTTTAGTTAAGGTAAAGAGAGCCAGAGCATAAGAATTTCATTGTATTCAAATACACAAGACAATAAAGTTGAACTTGAACTTCAATTGTACCCTTTTGCATCTCCGATTTAAGTGGAGCTGAACGCTTAACTAGGAGTTGGAAGCTGTCAACTAAAATATACTGTATGTATATAAAACAAGAAATTATACATTTGATGGTATTTTCAAGGGGAACACCTTGAAAGTCTTTACTGTGTACTAGTTTCATCCCACCGCTGCCCCTCAGCCTTATGAGTCAGTGACCATGCCCCAATTTAAAAGCCAAGCCACGCATAGAGGCGATCATCAGTCCGCCTTTGTTACAATATGCGTCTCATTAGATGTCTGTTGCTTGGCACCACCTCTGGGTGGAAGTTACACTAATGAGGACGCCATATCTAGAGAAGATCCTCCTCCCTCCATCCTTAATTACGGAGCCATGCCTCTCCGCAAGCCAGCACAGGGCCGATACACTGCTGCCACAAAAGTCCACTGAACAACAGACACCAGAAGCCCCAGCTTCCCCAAGAGCTGGGATAAAAGATGCATGTCTTTGCTGTATTACTGATTAATGTGTTTGGGTGAAGAAGGAGTGAGATTCTGTGTGTATGTGTCTGTTGATCTATGTCTGTGTCCATGCGTGAGGCATGGGATGTTTGGACATCCTACGGTGTGCTGTGCTATTATTTGATCGGGGTTGAAAAAAGAATGAAGGCTCCTTGGTAGACTGGTGATTAAACACGCAGCCACAAGTCCACGTGTGACATGTGGTGTTTTAATGGATAATGAGGAACATAATCGCTGATTATTATGTACTGTACAAACAGCTGTAGCCGCTGTTGCTGTCCTATGTTTTGCTGCATGCTTGCAGCACATCTGCTTTCTTACTACTTTGCTGGACAGAAAGTGGAGGCGATGCAAAGGAGAGGTCTCGTAACCAGTCTGACAGACATGCGATTTGTTACAGTATTGTCATCTCTGAACCATAAGGCTTTACCTGATATGATTATCAATACTGATATAACATAGCTCTGCGGACAGGCGTTTCCACATGCCTAAAAGGTTAGATTTGAAAATGTATGCTGTACAAGGGTAGAATGGTCACATTTAGCTGTATTATAGGATGGGAAGAATTACCGATGGGACCTTTTTAATTTAAAGTTAACTTCATTTTTAGCTCCTCTTTGAAAATATTGTGGTCTGGCTGGATGGTCTGCAAAGACTTTGATATTAGTACAGTATACAGTAGACCTGGGGCGGCATGGTGGCGCAGTGGTTTGCGTGGCTGCCTCACAGCGAGAAGGTCCTGAGTTCGAGCCGCGGGGTAGTCCAACCTTGGGGGTCATCCCGGGTCGTCCTCTGTGTGGAGTTTGCATGTTCTACCCGTGTCTGTGTGGGTTTCCTCTGGGTGCTCCAGTTTCCTCCCACAGTCCAAAGACATGTAGGTCAGGTGAATCGGCCATAATACATTGTCCGTGTGTGTGTGTGTGTGTGTGTGTGTGTGTGTGTGTGTGTGTGTGTGGCGCGTGGCCTGTCCAGGGTGTCTCCCTGCCTGCCGCCAAATGACTGCTGGGACAGACTTCAGCATCCCCGCGACCCTGACAGCAGGATAAGCGGTTTGGATAATGGATGGATGGATACAGTAGACCTGCGATTAATACATCTATTGTGACTAAAAGAGCGACTGTTTGAGAAAATATTAAATAGTTCTTTAGTTGGGACTTTATTACTGCCCACTCAGATTTGCAAATATGAATTGATTTCCGAACAAAAATTTCGATTTATTGTTGCACAGAATCAAAGAACATTATGTACTCTGTGCCGAATACATCAGTCGGTTTTGCTCTAACTTGTCCAGTTTTACACTTAATCATCCATTTTCGGATGAACCTAATCATCTATGTTCACTCTCTTTAGTGAGATGAATGCAGTAATTACAATTCCTATCTTGTGATTCAATAAATCATTTAAGTGTTTGTGGTTATGATAAGCCCTTGAAGAGATGAGATGCTGCTAATCCTCAGTAATTGCCGTGACTAATGAAGCGAGTTCGCAGCCCAAACGCAGCATTTTAAAAATCTCTGCGAGTTCTTAAAAGTCCTAATTGGTCAGTTTGAGCTTCTGCAGACCTCCAGTGCCGTTCCTGGCAGACTCGCCCACAGGCCAACATTTTCCATGATCACCCAGGGGTACTGTATGCAGATTAATAACAATTCCTGAAAGAATGACCCATCGACGTGGCCGTTGGCTTCACCTCCCCTTCAGCCAACTTTGGATGCATAGCAGGGGTGTCGGGCTACTAATTAGAGCAAAGGGGAGAGTCAACTGAGCCTCAAAGTTTCTCATTTTCTTCTTTCTCCCCGTCCTCTCTGGGGGTGTTCTCTCACGGCTGAGTTAAGCTGGGCTGGGTTCAGCCGGCCATGTACAGTTAAATCCTTCCTGTGTCTTCACATCCCCTCCGTTTATTAATTTGGTTTGTGGGCAAAAACCAGCCTGGGATATTAAAGCATCCTTTCATTACTCCCTCCATCCCTCCAACCCTGGCTTCATTCTCGCACAGCTCTCTTTCTCTCTCTCTCTCCCTGTCTCTCTCTCTCTCTGCCTATTTTCTCTGAGATACCAAGAGCTGCCCATAGCTTATAATAAAAGGCATTGGATTTTAAATTAGAAATTAATTTGGATAATTTGTCTCCTACGAGTGCCCACCTCCTGCCGTTCCTGCCAGGAATATGTTAATATATCATATTAAGTAATTGCTGGGCCGAGATACACATGATTACGAAAAGAGAGTGAAAGCAAGACTGTGTGTGTGTGAGAGAGAGAGAGAGAGAGAGAGAGAGAGAGAGAGAGAGAGAGAGAGAGAGAGAGAGAGAGAGAGCTCATCAAGGTCGGATCTCTCTAATTAGTTTGGTTAGCTGTTTCGGGCATGCTCAGTGGAGCCAGCCCCCTGCTAGCGCCTGTGCACCCCAACACCGTGCAGCACGACACTTAGAGCACCTTGGAACCAGAGACGACAGGCTTAATATAGGGCTAGGTGGCAGGTTGAGGATGGGGTAGAGAGAGAGAGGGAGAGAAAGAGAAGAAAGCCTGACAGTAGTAGTAACGGATAGAGTGAAACAAGCGTGGGGGAAGGGCAGGGGGAGAGAAAATTAAAGGAAAAGTGGGGAAAGATAGAGAGAGCGAGTGCGATGGATAGGGGTACTGGGGGGCAGCATTACATTGCACAACAAAAATAAACAATAATCATAATGGTGCCGCTGATCCAAGATCCCCCGTCTTCATGTGCATGCCTACCACCCCATCCGGTCATCAAGACATAAATCCATCTAGCCAGAGCGCAGGATCCCTCCTGTGGATGGGCAGGTGTGGGTGTTACCCACAGGTGTCGAATGCATCTGCAGCAAGTTAATGAAAGGTGTAATGAAAAAGAGGTCTCGGTCGCCTGTGTGCCGGAGCCCCATGTCTGGTTTGTGTATGTATCTGCTGCACAACTCCCCCACCTCCACCACCATCCATCCCAATATCAGCTCGGATATTTGACTCGCATCATCAAGTAGACCTGCACTCGCACTAGCGTGTGCCCCGCTCGGTCCAGCCAGGAGACGTATGCGAGCACATTTCCACGCTCTGCTGAACTGAATCATTCTTCCTCTATGCGTAGCACAGAAAAAAAAAAAGAAAAAAAAGAAAAAGAAAATGAAAAGATGGGCATAAAAGGGGATAGCCTCCGTTTCACACCTTGGGAATTGAATAGGCAGAGAAATGTCATGGCAGAGACGGGAATGGGGTGCTAAGTTATAGGGGGAGGGGATACGTAAGCGACTCCAACCTGAGATCAACTTCACATTAAGAGGTGCCCCATGGGTACTTTAACAATGAGAGGCTGAGTGGGCTGGCTGGTGGAAATATGCACCAGAGAGAGAGAGGTGGGGGGAGTGAGAGAGGGAGGGTGGGGTATGAGAGGAGAAAGATGCATATCACGCTGCACGTTTTGACCAAACACACTTTAATCTGTTATGGATTTTCTCCCCCCCCACCCCACCCCTGTCGCTTGCCTTGCCTGCTTGACACGCCTTACGTGACACTCCTCAGGTCTAGTGACTTGCCATGCCTTGTGGCCCGTGATTAAACCAAGTGTCATGATTCAAAGTCAAATCTACCTCTACTGTGCAGTGGGAGGCTGTCATCTTGCATGCTTTAGGAATCAAATTAGTACCAAGAAACCTCCGTATATCGTTGCAACACCCCCCCACCCCACCCCGCGCTCCATCTTTACACTTAACTCAAATGTTTTCGAGAGGCACCCAGAGGACTCCTGTTGAAGGGCGCGAAACACAGCATTCCAATTACGCCTTTTCTTTGAAACCTCAATTGTGGGAAGACAAACTGCAGTTTAAAGGGACTCCAAAGAGCCTTATGCATTATTAAAAGCCATGATGTAACAACAAAACAAGTTTAAGGAGAAGGGAGGGGGACCACCCGACAATTAGGCGAGTGCGGCTCATCACAAAAACACAGCAGATAATGTATTTCACAAATGTTTAATTAGACTGTATTAATTAAAGGCTTTCCTCCTCTCTTTCTCTCCCTTCTCTATCTCTCCAACCCCCCCCCCCCCCACACACACACACACACTTCTTCGCTTTATTCTCACTCCCTTTCCTTCTCTCTTTTGGTGATAGATCTACAGCATGACCCCAAGTTAATTGAAACCCAGGAGACTCTTCTTGCATAAAATCAGATTTATCTATCCATAAAAGGATTTCGTTAAAAATAGTCCAAATCCAGCGGCTCACAACTAGAGGCCTGCAGCTACTGAGGCGAGCCTGGCTCCAACCCCTTTCGCCCTCTCTCAGTCGCCACGGTGAAACAAGTGCTGCCTACTGCTAACTAGCTGGGGACCCATTAATTAATTGCAGGAAAACACAGACATTATGTCTGTGGGGCAGATTTTTTTTCTCTCCTCCAAAAGAAGAGAACAAGTGTGTGTATGTGTGTACAGTATGCCTGTGCGTGTCTGTGTGTGCGTGTCTGTGTGTGTGTGTGTGTTGTTTCTCGTACTAAGCCCTTCTGAGCTGTCCAGAATGTCCCCCAGACAGTAATAAGTGGAAAGTAATGATGGGCGATAGTAATAATGAAAATCCATGCAGCAGAGTGGCAGAGACACAGCGCCTGTTGTAGCTCTCACACATTATGGACAAAAAGACTGGGTTTACTTGAACGCTGACTCCAAAAACTAGACGCTTGCAACCAAATATAACATTTTGAAAATTTGGTATTTTATGGAGCACCCCAAACTGGTGTTCTTTAAGAATATGTAACACTTGTGGGGACTGATACACTTACAATATGTTCAGCAAGTGAAAAAACAACATGTGTAAGTAGGCTGCGAGTAGGCTTTCCTTCACTGTATTTCTCCCCCACCCCCTTTTTCTCCCCAGTTGTACCTGGCCAATTACCCCACTCTTCTGAGCTGTCCTGGTCGCTGCTCCACCCTCTCTGCGATCCGGGGGAGGGCTGCAGACTACCACATGCTTCCTTCGATACATGTGGAGTCACCAGCCGCTTCTTTTCACCTGACAGTGAGGAGTTTCACCAGGGGGACGTAGCGCGTGGGAGGATCAAGCTATTCCCCCCAGTTCCCCTCCCCCCTGAACAAGTGCCCCGATGACCAGAGGAGGTGCTTGTGCAGCGACCAGGACATATACCCACATCCAGCTTCCCACCAGCAGACACGGCCAATTGTGTAGGTAGGGATGCCCAACCAAGCCGGAGGTAACACGTGGATTCGATCTGGCGATCCCTGTGTTGGTAGGCAACGGAATAGACTGCTACACTACCCGGACGCCCTCCTTCACTGTATTTCTGTTGGTGATGTTGTCCTGGATTACACAGTTTAGAATGGCATCAGTCACTGCAGCCTCATGCTATCTACAGTTAGCATCCTGGGTAAAATCCTGCATTAAAATCCTGCAAATTCTGCATCCTGCTTTTACAAATGTTAGATACCTGTTTTTATTTATTTATACTGTTTTTATTTTTACTCTTACTCATTATTTTTGCCTTGTCTGGTTTTATTTCTTTGTAAAGCATTGTGTAACACTGTTTTAGAAAAGTGCTATACAACTAAAGCTATTATCATTAAAGTTATTAGCACAACAGTGATCAGTGTAACGTACTCCTTCACAAAGAACTCATGGATCTGTGTTTTGTAAACACATTGAAAGGGCATACTCATTCATTCATCAGAATCATCTTTATCTGGCCATGTATGTTTGCACATACATGGAATTGGACTCTGGTTTAGTGGCGCTCAATGTACTTACATAGAATAACAGCACAACAATCTTCAGGAATATAGGAATGGCTATATCTAAACAGTTGAAACGGGAAGGTAATAGTGCAATGGTGCAGAGTGCAAGGATGCTTGAATAAATATGTTAGCATGTTAATTATATACATGAGGTAGGTGGACATGACAGAACATGCATGTATATGGTATATACAGCGTGCTTAGATTCATTATAGCAATGTAAAGTGTTCATCAGAGTGACGGCCTGCGGAAAGAAACTCTTCTTGTGTCCGGTTGTTTTGGCAGATTGATTCATTTATTCATTCTCTACATTCCCGTATTCCACTTTGGGTTTGGGGTGGGGGGGTCTATCCCAGCAGGCACTGGGCAGAGGGTAGGGGCAGGGTGCCAGTCCATTGCAGGTTAACCCACAAAATCATTCATACAATCACTTTTTGGTGGCACGGTGGCCCAGTGGTTAGCACTGTTGCCTCACAGCAAGAAGGTCCTGGGTTTGAACCCCAGGCCGTCCCAGGTCCTTTCTGTGTGGAGTTTGCATGTTCTCCCCGTGTCTGCGTGGGTGTCCTCTGGGTGCTCCGGTTTTCTCCCACCATCAAAAAGATGTGCATGTTAGGGTTAATACCCCTGTCTGTGCCCCTGAGCAAGGGAATGGAAAGAAGAAATGGAGTTGGTCCCCGGGTGCTGCAGCTGCCCACTGCTCCTATACAATAGGATGGGTTAAATGCAGAGAACACCTTTCACTGTAACCTACGATGACAAAATAAAGTGGCTTTCTTCTTTCTTCTCATAAGTAGGGGCAATTAGAAGTCTCCAATTCACCTAACACACCTGACTTTGGGCTTTGGGAGGAAACTGGAGCACCCAGAAGACACCAACATGAACACGGGGAAAACATGCAGTAGTCTGGAGTTTGGTGCTGAAACAGTGCGAAACACTGAATGTGCTGCCTGTTGAAAAGGCAGTAAGACAAAACTTTTTGTTCATGCAAGCGCTGGCTGTAAAGGGACTTTATTAAACAATACCTCTTATGGTGGAGCCATAATACACAAAGATTTTAGTAGAAAGTGCAGTTTCTTATCTGTTCAAGGTTAATACTTGGTGGGTTTGTTGCTTGTCCCTTGCACACTTGCTTGGATGATGCTTATAGTCATGCTGACATGGTCATGTGGGACTGACGCTTGTTGGTCCTCATCCAAATACATCCAAATTTATAGTATCATGTTCTCCTCTCTTTCACCATCTCTCTCTCTTTCTCGCTGCCTCCTACACTAGGTGAAGTGTTGTTTGGGTTGGTGCCAGAGATACTGGAGCCGCCACGCCTTCTTTGGTTATTTGGGAAGCAGGGGAGGGGTCAGACGCCCGACACCTAATTACAGCCTATCGGGATTTCCAGGGAATGCATACTATAGGAAAGGCAAGGAGCCCAGGCCTGGGGGGTCTATTATTGATGCAACACCCTAAGGAGAGGAACAACATATGGGCTCCTCTGTCTCTAGGCCTTTCCTATTAATTCACTATCATTAGACATATACTGTCACCACTTTCCCATGCAGCCACTGACATTGTGGGAAATAACGCCATGATCAAAATTACCATGCCGATGTGAAACGATGTGTGCGCATTTGTGTGTGTCCATGTGTGCTTATGTGTCTATATGTGTGCCTATTCATGTGTGTGTGTGTGTGTATGTGTATGTGTGTGTGTGTCTCTCTCTCTCGCTTGGCTCCAAAGTGATACATGATTTTGGTGGGTTGTCCCCCCAATCAGCGCTCCCAGGCTCCCCTTTCTCTCTCTCTCTTTCTCTCTCCCTCTCTCTCTCTCTCTCTACAGAAAATTAATAGGCGACTGCCACTCATGCGTTAAATTGCTTTGTGTTCGGCGCCGCAGACAACTGGATTATTTATTCTTTATATCCCCCATATTAGAACAACGGCCTTCTGCTTGGCTATTGTTTTTAAATGAGATCTTGCTTCCCAGCGTTGTGTTAAGAGATATGCAATTGTTCCACACCGCCACAGAGTGTACGGTAGCCCATTTTAGGATGAACATTTCTTACGCCTTCATTAATAGCAGAATATATCTCCAGTTTGGTCATTTACGGTGTGTTTGATATCCCCGTCGAGTAATGAATCGTACTGCTGCCTTTTTTTTTGTTTTGTTGTCTTTTACATCTAACAAGTTATATCATAAAATCAAAATCAAAAGTAAAATAAAACCCTACAACTGAAAAATGCAGGACTGTCTAGCCACTGACCCTTTTATAAAACAACTGTACAATCTAAGAGCTGAACAATGACAAAGAAGATTATTCCAAATTAAGCAAAATACAGTTATGCTACTGATAACTGAATTATGACTTGGTGTTTTTGTGCATTTGCATGATCATGCCAACTTGCCTTGAATTCAATCACAGACTTTGTCTTGTTTTTTTAAAGGAAATTAATGTTTTTTTGTCCAACTCGGGTCTTATTTTTGTCATTTTTGCCATTGTGCATGTTGGTTATGATACCTTTTATTTTTTCTCCCCAATTGAACCCGTCCAATTATCCCACTCTTCCAAGCCATCCCGGTCGCTGCTCCACCCCCTCTGCCGAGCTGGGGAGGGCTGCAGACTACCACATGCCTCCTCCGGTACATGTGGAGTCGCCAGCTGCTTCTTTTCACCTGACAGTGAGGAGTTTCGCCAGGGGGACGTAGCACGTGTGAGGATCACGCTATTTCCCCCCAGTTCCTCCTCCCCTCTGAACAGGCGCCCCGACTGATCAGAGGAGGTGCTAGTGCAGCGACCAGCACAGCGCCATGTATAGAGCAGGTATAACATAGGCCGTGTTATGGGTTTATAACCCCTTGAAAGATCTCATTAATATTTGTCTGTCTGTGCTATGATTGGTTGAGTAGAAATACTGACATCATACAGAAGAGACAGAGGGAGATTGCTCGTTGTACTGTCGTCATACAGAAGTGACGGAGGAGATAGCTAACGTTAGCCGTCGACGTCAGAAGGGAAGGCAGCATGGGTTAGGGTTAGGGTTAGGGTTACGGTTAGAGACGGAGGGTCTCTCCATCTCTTCTGTGTGACGACAGTATTCACCCTCATCCAATCATAGCCATCTTTCAAGGGGGTTATAAACCGATAACGTAGGCCGAATTATACAGCCTATGTTATAGCTTGTATAGAGAGAGTCTGGCCAACTGGCTACACGGGTGCCATATTGCCGGGTGAGGTTCTCAGGCACGGTGGGCGTGGCTATGGTGCGGTAGGCATGACAAACGCAGCGGCGGGCATGATGGAAAGGACGGTCAAGCGGGTACGTTTCGAGTGTTGTGAGTGAATCTGAAGTCAGTGTGAGTGAACTGGACAGTACTGGTGATATACTAGATACCTATAACATACGCGGATCCAGGGGGCGCACCCGGGCCGTGAATTTTTCCCCCCCAAACGACATAACAGTAGAGAACACATTGGCCTAGAGGCTTCTGATTGGTTCTGACCCAGATGTAGGTCGGTATAGTCATCAGCAGGAGAGCAACATGGCAATACGTTACAGTCGCCCATGCGTATTTGTTTACACTTTGCTTTCGCCCGACTACTGTTGATACTGTATAGAGAGCGATACTCCAAAAGTTCGGGTTTGGGCTTGTTTTGTGGTCTTCCTAAGGTCGTATATTTCTTTATCACAATAAAAGGTCTCTAAATTTAAGGCAAATTTCATGATTTTTGAAATTTCTTATGGGTACGGTGCGAGTCGGCCACAATTAGCAGTTAGCCAGCAGTAAGTGTACATTTGAGTGAATAATAAGTGTGATGCACAGATATAGAAAGTTTCCATCATTTCAATCCCAGTTTCAGGGAACCAGAATTTTTTTTATCATTGCGTACCAGTAGTCAGAGTAGGTGGTTTAACACCAGACCAGGGTCAGGGACTATGGTAATAAGATGTTTCACTTTTTCAGTCTATGATGAAGGTTGACGAGATCAGGATGAAACCCATCAGCGGTCATAACACAGTCGCAGGCGCTGAGCAGGGGCCTCCTGCTGCATACCTGTAGATTTCAACCCAAAGAATTTACTCCAGAGACTTTAGTTTTTATCCACTACACTACTGGTGTGGTGGGTAAATTGGTGTTCAGTACCAGTATTACATATTTTGCAACGTTCAGTAGGCTACTAGTGAATGACAATGCGCAATAATATCCGGGACACCTGAGAAATATTAGGCCTAGCTGTTTCCAGGTTTAGCCAGAGCAGCGTCAGTTCTGTATCGGGGCTCTTGTCTAGTTTATCTCAACACTACCCACACGCTGCCTCGGCTCAGGCTCAGGCCTGTCACTCAATCCATCCCATATGACAATCTGACACTGTTTACATTTGCCTGATTCCTGTCAGCGGTTACACATGGCTTGGATGTGCTATACAACTGATTTCCACACATCAATACCTTACAGACTCTCGGGTTGCTCTAGGGAAGTTAGTTTATCGAAAAATCGTAAACACTGAAATGAACTCACCGAGCACAAGTAGCCTGCGACTCTTCACGGTCCAAACTGCCCTCCTTTGTGCATCCTGTGGAAATCGATGCATCACACGGCCTTGTCCCGGCTGAACGGAGCAGCCCCAAGCCGCACAACACACCATTTCTCCTTCAACTGCTACAAATCGGCGAGAAACGCGCCGAAAACGCAGGAAAACATGGCGCCCGTCAAGCACGTGACAGGCTCTCAGCCAATCACAGCGCGTGTTGCAAAAGATCAAAGGCTGACCAGACTCTCTAGACCAGGACACACACACACACACACACACACACACACACACACACACACACACACACACACACACACACACACACACACACACACACACACACACACACACACACACATCCGGTTTCTCACCCGCAGACACGGCCTGTTGTGTGTGTAGGGGCGCCCGACTAAGCCGGAGGTAACACAGGGATTCGAACAGGCGATCCCTGTGTTGCAACAGAAGTTATGATATCATTTTACCCACCGATTTCATTTTGGAAATTGTGGACACGGACCACAACAGTATTGTAACGTGCATGGATAGGAAGCCGGGTCTGAGCCTTTAGTCGAGCGGTCAGCGATGTCTCCCGCGGTCCGGGCGATACGGGTTCGCGTCCCGGCCGCGGCAGTTACTGTGGTTGCCCACCTTAATTCGCTGCAGTATCTTGCAGGGTTAATTAGCGCGAGCCTGAACCCTGTCCTTTCAGAAACTAGTAGCAGACTTAGACAGTGTACCATTATGAATTCTCAGTTGGGTTTGGCTGAACTGGTAATTTATCGATGGGTACTACTACCATATGTAAGTGTAGGCTGACTATTCCAACAAGTTGAACCACAACCAAGTTGTACCTCAATAATGTGATCGACCATTGATAATGTTGCGTCTTTCAGGTTAATAACCGTTGGCGTACACTTTTGTGTTCACTTCCAAATATGTGGTTTAGAAAATTGTATTAAATTGGACTAACTGAAACATGTCTGATGTGCAGTTGTCCCATAAGATGCTGTTTGTGAAGCTGAGTCCGGCAGTAGTGCCGTATCCAAAATCTCCAAAATCAAACCGCTCAATAAAACGATTTCAGAAGTGGCACGGATGGTGTCAGAAACCATAAAAATAAGACCCAGGTTGTAAAAAAAGAAAACCCCACAAAACTCAACTTTCCTTGAAATTGTTGAATAATTTCATGTTGCCTCTTGGCCCATCGAGGACACAATGCAAATACACCTGCAATCTAATCATATCCCTGCCGTTTAAAATACTTAATACACATACTAAGGATGAATCAGCAGCACTGGAAATATGCTATGCCTCCTATTCATTCCTTGGCTGAAATCTCAATAAAATGACTTCACGTGAAAGAAAATACACCTCTTTTCCTTAGTATTCTCTCGCCTCCAGACCGATGAATCACATCTTTGCCCCCCCCCCTCTCTTTTTAACCATGCAGTAAAGAAGGCCTCTTGTTTTACCTTGCAGTGCAGAGGCAATTCTCTCCACCCTGGACCAATGTCAGTAGAGATCTCCTTCAAACCTGTGCTGCTGCCCGGCCTGGCGTAGCCGCACGCTGTCTCCGCACATATGCATGTCATATGGTGTCAGCACCAAGGTGGGCTCTGATGTTATGGGGCCTGATGGTAGCATATTCCCTGCTGAGAGCGATGGTTGCCATGCCCAGGTATCACTGTACACTGTGTGTGTGTGTGTGTGTGTGTGTGTGTGTGTGTGTGTGTGTGTGTGTGTGTGTGTGTGTGTGTGTGTGTGTGTGTGTGTGTGCAACAGAGAGAGAGAGCGAGAGAGAGCGAGAGGGAGTCCTCTGAGCCCTCCTTTCATGTTATGGGTCTCTGCGTAAGCTGGCTGGCTGACCCTCAGTCCTAAGTGACTCAGCGCTGAGGATTCAACATGGCAGTTGCGGGTTTCCAAGGCCAATGACCCCATATCCCTGTTCTCCATGCTCTATTTCACCTGTTTTTCTATCCTATGCCCAACACCCCCCCTCCCCCCCACACACACACATTTCTCCCCCTTCTCTTTCCCCTAAAACCCCCTGTTTTTCCATGTGGCTGAGCTTGAAGTGGAGGGGAGGTGACTCTGTGACTTGCATCCTGTGACCACCGGGGCTGCGTTGCTCTCTTCTGCATCCCCCGGTGACAGTTAAACGAGTATTTGATAGATAGGGATGCAAAATGCACAGTAAATATATCATGCAGAGGGGTGCCGTAACACCACATTAGAGGAAATAGTCGTCAGGTGCAGACTTAATTTCCGTCGCAATTAAGACCGCGATGGGAATGATCCGTTCACTCTCTCGGGTCATCCTTGAGATTATAACATTTATTCATTAATAAACCCAGCGAGTATTATAAAACTAGCCAAATTAAACCTCTTAAATCAACATAGTTGTGGTTGACAAATCCTCACTCTAATATCCAGCGTTGGCTTTTGGAAAAAAAAACACAAAAACAAAACAACAATCCAGAAGTCTATTCAGGTAAGCTTTTAAAGTATTGCTATGTGGTGGAGATCTCCTTTTGTATTCCTTGGCCTTGAGTGATATTCGCGTTGGGAATGATTTAACATGATACTTACCGGGGAGAGTTTCCTACTGCTCAGTGCGAGCCAGGCAGCACCGATGGGAATGTCCACTTTCGGAGGCTCGGTTACTCTCTGGTTCCCCCATTTGTCCGGCACTCAGTAATTTATTGGATGTCATCTGTAACAAGGGCCCCCGCTCTGATTTATATATTGATTTGAAAGATAAATAAAAGTGATAGGAACCTGCATTGGGGTGTAATGATGGACTGTGTTGACATGCGGGAGCAGGGATATGAAACATTGGGAGGAAATTAGATATTATGCCCCCAAGACAGCCGCAGCCGGCAGCACATTCATTATTGGCTGGATATTTATTATTAAGAATTTCTCTTCATGAGTGACTGCAGAATATTTTCAGCCCTGCCTGCTCCGGCTGCAAACTTCGCACGACTGCTCTCTCTCTCTCCCTCCCCCTCCCTCTCTCTCTCTCTCTCTCTCTCTCTCTCTCTCTCTCTCTCTCTCTCTCTCTCTCTCTCTCTCTCTCTCTCTCTCTCTCTCTCTCTCTCTCTCTCTCTCTCTCTCTCTCTCTCTCTCTCTCTCTCTCTCTCTGTGTGTTTGCTGTAATGTTGCTGACAGTGCAAACACTAGATGGTTTATTGTAGGGTGCACTCATCATTGTGATAGGTAGACACACACACACACACACACATACACACACACACACACACACACTCAGATATGAAATAAAACATGAAAATATCAGTTTCAAATACAATGCATGTAAAATCTACATGAAAAAAATGAATATTCAGTTCATGTGCAGTATAACAACACGTCTGTGGTCCAGTTTACATGGACACTGACATGGCGGTGTTGGAAAAGACATCTGTTAAAAAACACACACACACACAAACAGAAAGCCTGGCCAAGCCTTCCGCCACTCTCCTGCACCAGCTTTAATCACAGTGCAGCGAATCTCCAGCAGCAGTACAGAGCCGGGGCTGCGGTCCAAGCCTCCACAATCTTTATCCCCCCCCCCCCACCCCCTCTTCCTCTTCCCCCCTCCCGCCTCCTCGCTCTAATCCCCCTCAATTATGTTTCCTCCCATTTCTCCTGATCACTTTACGGCTCGGCGGCACCTGCGCTAATTGTGACGGCGATGATCGCCGATATGTTTTGCATCCTTACAGGAGTTTGAGAGGAGGGCGATAGATAAACATCCCGGCCTCGGGGCTTTTTGGGAAGCGTGGCTCAGCTTAGCAGATGGCCATCGTATCATATGAGGAGCGCTTCTCACAGCGGCCCGGGTGCGGGTGGGGTGGGGGTGTAATGAGTCTGGGGTAAAAGGAAGAGGGAGGGAGGAGTGTGTGTGTGTGTGTGTGTGTGTGTGCGAGAGAGAGGGAGTGTGTGTTTGTTGTTTGTGTGTGTGTGTGTGTGTGCGAGAGAGAGGGAGTGTGTTTGTTGTTTGTGTGTGTGTGTGTGTGTGTGTGTGTGTGGAGGGTGATGGACTAGTATAGGTAAGGAAGAAGGAAAGGAGGGAAGGGAAAAATATGTTGGAAAGGAGAAAAACGGAAGAGTCAAGGAGGGAAAGAAGGAACAAAGGGAGAGAGGAATCCATACAGGACTGGGAAGACTGGTTGACTGTGGTCCCCAGTTGTTTAAAGTAAAACCATAGCATGCAGTATACACCATGGCACCTCTAGGGGTGCTGCTTCTTATATCGTGTGTGTGTGTGTATCTCTTAGCAGCAGGCCTGATGATGAAGAAGATTGTGTTTGTGTGTGAGGAAGAGACAGGAAGTGTCAGAAAGAGAGAGAGAGAGAGAGAGATAAAGAAAGAAATTTGTAATCATGTATCCACTGTACTTCCCCCCCTTTGAATATGTGTGTGTGTGTAGGTGTGTGTGTGTGTGTAGGTGTGTGAGCATGTATCCTCATCTAGCCACTTTTCTGCCCCCACTGAACCGCCTGCACCCATAATGAATGGGCTGCCAGCCCTCCCTGCTGTGGCTATTCCAGATTGGACCACATATTATATGGAAACCTATCTGAAGCAGGCCGCATATTATATAGCAGCCTATTTGCCGTGGTGATGAGCTCTGGACACCTCCCATTATTTATTAGGAAAGGGCACACAGCCAGACGCGAGCAGAGGTCGGGTGGCCCAGGTAAACGGCTGACATTAATAAGGGCAGTGGGGTTTTTGGGGTGGGGGGATGCGGGTGATGATGACAGAGGTGGAAGAGGGATGGAGCGCGAGACCGAGATACGCGGTAGAAAGAGAGGAGGAAGACATAAGCGATGATGGAGGGAGGCGGGAGAGGGTGGGGGTTGGGGGATGGAAACAGGGATGGAGTAAAAAGAGAACGGAGAAGGAGACCAGGTGAAAGAAGCAACGAGAAAGAGAAACAACCCATGTTTTTTTCCCCTATGCTCTCCATCATGCATGCTCACTAGCGTTGGTGTATTGCCAGTGCAGTGTACTGATAATATGAATTCAGACAACTTATTAAAAGGATTTATTATCGATTCATAATTCCCCTGATGCACATATTTCCCCTCACCGAGAAGGCCGTACCTATAACATCATACAGGAAGAGAAGAAAATGTCCTCTATTTTAAAAATAACACCATGCTACTGTATGCTAGTCACCTACTCACTTTGTTGCATGGCAAGCTGCTAACCCCTCCGAATGTGAAAAATGGCCAAAATCCAAACCGTTCTAACTGGGGTCAGCCTCCTTTGTTAGGAGGTGTGCTCTCCTGGTGCTAAAAGACAAATGATGTACTTTGCCACGGGTCAACGGGGCTTTTCCATCCCATAATGACCTTTCAGGGAGCAAAAGAACAACAACAGCCGTTCCCCAAAGCGACGCGCGGCTACTGTATACTGCACCTCCGACGCCTGCATTGTGGAGAACTTGTGTTTTAGCACCTTAGCGTGACCTCTCAGTCTGCAGTGAACTGCTTCGCTCTCCATCAATCATGGGGGATGCAATAGTTTAGCACTAACCTCGCGTTCATAGTGAACACATTTCATGGACGCAAGCGAGGAAATGTTCCTCCGACATCCAGGGCGATGTGTAAAACCTGGATGTGCAGCCAAAAGAGCATGCATCCAAAGTCATTTTCTGTTTCCGGCTGGGTTAGGTGGAGCCAATCTGTGCAGCACTTGCCACTTTGCTGTGGAACAAAATTTGGTCCCGTGTGTGTGTGTGTGTGTGTGTATGTGTGTGTATGTGTGTGTGTGTGCGCATGTTCTGTTGTAGCATCGCTGCAAGCCAAGGAGCCCTGGAGGAAAGAGGCGTTCTGTCAGTTTGTCATTCCGCAGAGGCTGCCAAGTTTTATGAAATACCAAATTACTAATTGGCCCAGTGTTCGGTTTCCCGCCTGGTAGTGAGACTGTAATATCTGGGCCTCTATATGGATTGCAGGCCGAGCCGCTCTCTGCCACCTCCTGCTGAGCTGGCAAATCTCTGTCATTTCGCACCCGGCTATGGCAGTGGATCAGAGACACGTGCAGACAGAGCCGCTAGTCACCAAGGACAACAGAAGACAAGTGGGACATCTTTAACCCCCTGCCCTCTGACCGTTCCCCATACCGGGCTTTCCGAGCGCATGTAACCCGTTACTTAAGCGCCATGCCTTGTTTGACAGACCTCAGAGAAAACAGGCGGACTTCAGCTGAACGTTCTCAACCCAGGACCAAATGAGAGCTTCATCCTCACCTTGGTTCAAGTTCACAACAAAACTCCAAATGCCAAACAGGAAGAGACCATGGATCCAGTTTTTTTTTTTTTTTTTTGCTGTTGGAATTTTCCTCCTTCTTCTGCCCAATTATATCCGTCCAATTACCCCACTCTTCCGAGGTGTCCCGGTCGCTGCTCCACCCCCCTCTGCTGATCTGGGGAGGGCTGCAGACTACCACATGCCTCCTCCCATACATGTGGAGTCGCCAGCTGCTTCTTTCCACTGGACAGTGAGGGGTTTTGCCAGGGGGACGTAGTGCGTGGGAAGATCACGCTATCCCCCCCCCCCCCGAACAGGCACCCCGGCCGACCAGAGGAGGCGCTAGTACAGCAACCAGGACACATACCCACATCCGGCCTCCCACCCGCAGACACGGCCAATTGTGTCTGTAGGGACGCCCGACCGAGCCGGAGGTATCACGGGGATTCGAACTGGCGATCCCCGGTGTTGGTAGGCAACAGAATACACCGCTACACTACCTGGACGCCCTCATGGACCCACAGTTAAGGAAATTACAGCTCTGCACTTGACTGATGGCCATTTATCTAATCCAACTATGTTGAGATGCATTTTAATGGTCCCCTTGCTATTGTGATGCTGCTGTTCTTGTCACAGACTAGCGCAGCACATGGAAAGGGCTTTTCTGTAAAACAGACACACGTGTACAAGAAACAGCTGATCGTACCCCACATACACCTCTCACGGGCATGAGGACGTGAACCGCATCTCAGCTCCTGCAATCAGATGCACTGCAACCTCTGAACGCTGTAATGCTGTCTCTCTCTCTCAGATGGCAACAGCATTGTGCACCACGTGTGTGTGTGTGTGTGAACAAGTCTAATAGCCAGCGAGAGACAAAACGATTCACTAGAGTCACTAGAAAACGAGGAAAAGAAATGCAAATAAGGAAGATAATGCGCTTGTAGGATCCAAGTGAGGATCTGCTGTTAAGTCGGTAAACATCCAGGTGTCGGCTGCACAGTCATAACCTATAGGGAGCATGCAGTCTGGCATACTCTTTTAATGACACACTGTCAACCCTAGAATATGCACACACACACACACACACACACACACACACACACACACACACACACACACACACCTGCTCACTTAGGGTGAATCTAAATGAACAGGAAAGCCCAGGCACAGTGAATACTGTTTATTTTCTGTGCTATCTTTACAGGCTGCTAATCAAACATGCCTTGGGCCATTGGATGTGTTGAAACACACACACACACACACACACACACACACAAAGAGTTTGGCAACATTTCAACTTTTCTTTCAGTGCAAGGAGAGGGGATAAGGGTGATGAGTACACACAGAACAATCACTGGATGAACTCGGAAGATAAACTTCTCAATTTGTTTTTAATGTAAAAAGAAATGGTTAACAAACATATGCCTAGCAAACTATGGCAGTTAGTGTCGACGCACAGCGGAGCGAACAGCTCTGTACTTCCCAGGACGTTACCATAATTGTGACAAACCCCCATTCTCTTTGCCAGCACTTGCGTTTGCCCGTGTCTCCTTGCAGGAGCCTGGTGGGCCGAGTGATCGGGTCATTGGCAGAGACGGTAGCACCTTGGGCCGGTGCTCCCAAGGTGCTACCGTAGAAGCTAAGCACGGGCTCGTCCCCGACAGCAGACATGTTTGGGTCTCAGGTTGGCATTGGGTTTTAGTTCACGCTGCACCGTACTGCACCTCCTCACCACATTTCACACACATCCACTCGCCCATACAGCCAGTGAAGCTGTTTCTGGCAACTTTTATTATTCAAAATAAATTAATCTCACTTTCTTTGTACATCTGTGTATGGTCCTCTCTTTGTCATGGCTTTATGAACTGAGTGGTAAGGGGGGGGGGGTCATACTCTCTAAATTTGTAGGTGGATAGAGATCTGACTGTTAAAAACTGAATTCTTAAGTATTTAATCAGTATTTGAGCGCTGGTATTCCTTGCAAATAGCTCAAAGCAAAATGAAGGCTAATGTGAAGTCCAGGTTGTTTGAAATCTAAGTTTTGAAACAGTATTCACTGTGCCTGAAGTGGAGGAAACAGTATTCACTGTGCCTGAAGTGGAGGAAACAGTATTCACTGTGCCTGAAGTGGAGGAAACAGTATTCACTGTGCCTGAAGTGGAAGAAACAGTATTCACTGTGCCTGAAGTGGAGGAAACAGTATTCACTGTGCCTGAAGTGGAGGAAACAGTATTCACTGTGCCTGAAGTGGAGGAAGCACCTCCAGGTTGCAAAGTGTTGCCAACTTGGTCTGTCTCAATCAACAGAAAGCATTTGCTGTTACAGATAGAGCTTAAAAAAAAGAGAATCTTGATCTTAAAAAGTAAAGGGTACATAAACAGATCCGGCAAAATTGGGAGTTGCAGCGTTATAAGCGAAGTCTGATCAGGGATGGTGATCCTTAAGGTGATATTTCTTCATGTGAGGAAGGACAAAGTAGTTCTAGCAAAACAGCACGAACTCCTTTAGCTATAGCAAATAACTTAGTTTGCCGTTTTGCAAGCATGGGAACTGATGACAGAACCAAATCACAGTCATTTCCGAACGTGGATAAATTGAGCCAAACGTGATGTAATTTGCAGAAATGGGTGCTCTGGAAATTTTTTTTGTGGGAGGCCAAATGCACCCAGGGTTGATAAATACACTTCTGGCGCGAACATAAAATCTCGCCAAAGTCATCAAGGCCAGCATCTAAAGTGAATCATAGCCGAAGTGAAAAAGCTGTTTCCAGCAAGGTAATTATAACAATAGAAAGGGTTGCTGGAAGTCTATCCCGGCCTTAGGGTTAAAAATGAGTCGCTAAGAGCTGGTGTAAACACGAAGCCTGCAGTACTTGCCACCCCTGCACTTAGCAGCTAGTTCGGTGTTATGTGGTGAGCAGTCGCAGCCTGAAACTTCATGCTGTGCCAGAAGTCATCCCAGTTTTTCGCCCTTCATAACAGAAGGGTTTGTCTCCCTGGTCAGAAGAAGTGAGAAAGTGCCAGTGAACATTTTAAGGGATCGTTAAGACACACACTCGTTGTCCATGATATGGGTTTTAACGTCTTGTTTGCCCTTGTCTACAGTGCCCTGCACTGTCCATCAGAGGGGTTGATGTCATTTTGGGTAACCCACTGTCTTGTGGTAGGGTGTGGGCCAATATGCACCAGACTAATGTTTGTCCATCAACATGTCTCAGAAGAGCCCGATGAAACTGCTGTGGGGTTCACCGAGGGTATTGTTCAGCTTGTGCTGGGCCAAGACTCACGCTCATCCTTAGCCTGAATTTGGCAACAGATAGCTGACCACAAACCATCTCTGCCAAAGATTTCTAATGATGAGTCCAGACACTTGGAAGTTAGGAAAAACATTCAATCATATTTCCCGGGTACTTCTCTTAAGCTTAAGCTGTGCGTAAAGAAAGATGTTTCTTCCCATATCAAATGTGCCAGATAAGTTAACAGATAAGCCAGACCAGATCATGAGGCCTACTCGCCTTTACTTAATTAGCCAACCAATTGAAAACTGGATCATTGTGTTGGCTTTTCTTCAAATCTGGAAGAATTACCTGGCTACATGGGTTGGGGTTGTGACAATTATGATAGCACATTTTTTTCACATTTTTGAGCACAGTCAGATATAAATTACAAATAAACCATTTAAAAAGTCACTTGTCAAGACAATGATTGTGTTCAACACGTTTTCCCATTGCTTCTTTCTGGCACATGCAGGTGAAAATATGCCCTTTATGAATACATTTTCTCCTTTTTTTGGGGGGGGGGGTATTGGGCACATTCATTACAGACATGACAGGTTAACAAGTAAAACTGTTCCCTCCGACACTTTCAGCTCTTCACTGAAGGGCTAAAGTGTAAAAGTCACTTCCAGTGCAAAACTGCGCTATTTGGTTAGCTAAGGCTCCGGCTTCCCTTTCGAGAGTCTGAGAAGTCCTCAATATTGTTCTCCACCTTGGGAATGTTTCTGTGGGCTCTCTGGCATTGCTTTTAAGAGCCCACTATCATAAGGTCCACATAAAAAAAACAAAACACCCAACACCCCCCCCCCCCCCCCCAATAAATGTCACAAATCCTTCAGCTGTCTGGGCTCTTGGTGTATTCTACACCAGCGGTATAGTGGTAGGTGGATGAGAATATGGGATACTATGACCACATCACGGTTGTACTGTTTTCGAAAAGTTTCGTTAATTAGCGTGAATTACATGTGCACCCACGACCGGTGTGTATATCCTACATGGCAGACCTTGGCTCCACCACCAGTTGCATCAAGTGTTGATGTTAATGAAGCTGATGGTTGGGGTGTACGCTCCATGATACCGCCTGAGAGACGTTGGTGTACTCTACATCTGAAGAGAGTTATGCCTATATAGGACTTCGGTTTCACCTCTGTGTATTCCTATACATTTTGTGAAAGCAATCTGACTTTTTTCCCCGAAAGCAGCCAGCCCCTGAGGTCCTTGATTGAGGGTAGCTTCATCTTGTCTTTGTTTTTACTGTAAACATTCAGGAAGATGCCAAAGAGCACCAGAAGGCCACCCCAGATGTACCTGAGCAAGGAGAGAGGAGAGGTTGGAAAATTTAAAGAGATACTTTGACTTTATGATGTTGTACTTAGACCTGTTTTCCCTTTCCAGATAGTTGCTGTATCATGAGGAAAAAGTTTACTCATTTGTCTGTAATTTTCTTTCTCATGGCAAATTAGCATGCTTAGCATTCTTCATTGAAACAAAGGACTACAAAAAAAAAAGGAAAGAAGGAAGCTGTGTTTAATTTGTAAATGTACTATGAGCCCAGTCATTGTGGAATGCAGATAAAGAACACCAGGAAAGGAAAGTCCCAAGTTAAATCCAGTCCTTCATCAGTACACAATAGCCAAGAGGATAGGAAATGTGGTTGCATATGGGCCATTATAGTTTAGGATGTTTTTTGTATGTTACAAGTTTTTGTGTAATTGTTGCAAAAGTAAAGGCAAAAAGAAGGGGGATGAGAGGTGGAAAAGTAAAGGAGTAAAAGGGCGAGCAAAAGAGGCAAAGAGACACTGAGCAGAGGCGCCGAGTTCTGAAAATGGACTGAGGACATGAAAACCGGGGTCACAGAAGGCAAATGTGGTTTCAGACATCAAGGGGGCGTTCAGCCTTCCTTCAAACATGAACGAAACTGCTGAAAGTCAAAAGGTGGAGATACTTACTGAAAAGTAAAAGGTTTTGCAAAGAACATGAAGGAAAGTATGATGGTCATGGCCTTTCGCCCTGTAGTCACTGCAAAGAACAGAGGAGGGAAAAAGAATCAGGAAAACACCATCCACTTGTTCCTGTTTTAGTCTTAACGTATTGATCAGAAACACTGCAGAGCATTTTTCAATACAAGAAGAGTAACCTCTCATTAGAAATAAATAGGGTTTGTACTTTTCCCTGAAACCTTGAAAAAAAACCCAACTAAATTTCTAAATTTTCTTTTTTTAAATTTTCTCCCTTTTGCTCCCCATCCGGCATGTCCAGTTCCCTGTTTCTCTAAGGGCCCACCATTGCCTGACCCCTATGGTGGTTGATGACACATGTAAAATTGCAGACTTCTTCTGGAGACCAGTGTCATTTCCCTCAAACCCCCCCTGTAGTAGTATGGGCAACAATCCAGTTAACTTTTACGGAGACTGTGCAGTCCATTGACTGACAAAACAATTGTCAACAGAGCAAACAGAACTGTGACTACCGAGCAAGTGTTTTTTTTCAAGTACCATATTTCCTGGACTACAAGTCGCACCGGAGTACAAGTCGCAGCAAAAAAAATGCATTATTGTGAGGAGAAAAAAAACAACAACATATAAATTCGCTTCGGCGTATAAATCGCATTTATATGGTGGTACAGTATTTTCAATTGAGTCACAAGATTAAGCAGTGCCACCTAGTGGCCTTAGTTGAAATGCAGCATATTTGTCCAACAAAATTACATTGTATAATTCGCTTTCATCATCATCATCATCATCATCATCATCATCATCATCATCGGCGGTCAATCGAAGATTGGTCACTTTAGAATATAAATCGTAGGACCAGCCAGATGGGTAAAAAAACAGCGACTTATAATCCGGGAAATACGGTAGTATGCCTGACACGATATTGTTTGGGCAGACTATTGGGAGAATTGACTCAATTTTTGGTAAGTGCTCTTGTTATTTATCTCTAATGCAATCTTAAAATTAATCTTGAAAGTATGACAAATCAAAGAATGAGATTATCTCATTAGCGCTATACATTTTAAAATGAGATTAAGATGGCTCTGATCTGACAGGATTGTATTTAATAAGATCTGACGTCTTTTTCAAAGATGGCTCTGTTTGTTATGTTAGCCGATTATGGTTTGGGTTAAAATACATTTTGTCAGTAGTAGGGTTGTGTCTGAGCAGATGCTTCTGAATTCCAAACTCTTAAGTGAAAATCAAACAGATTACAACAATCACATTTTTTCATTAATTATACAGGCGTAACTTGACAGCACTTAAACCTCAAAAAAAAGAAGAGCTGTTTGACCAAACTGTTTCTTTTTCTTTTACCTGTGACAGCAACTAGAGCGCCGAAGAGCTTGATCAAGGCCAGTACGAAGGAAATGCCAAAATAACCCGTGAGAGAGAAGAAGAATGCATAACCGTACGTCTTCACTGGATGCTGGAAAGGAAGAGCGGAGAGACATGACTTAAAACATTTACTTAAGACAGTATCAAATAATGCTACTTCTATTTAATTACCGGAATGAGACCACGGCGTCATCAAGAAACCAAAAGAAAAACATATTCCTGAATTCTAAACAGGCAACCACATCATCAGAGCAACTCGTATGATAATATTCAGCAGAAACTAAAATAGGAAGTACTGTCTGTCACATTTGAACAAAGTTACACAAAGAACATATATACACTAAGTAGTCAATAAGAGTGTGTTAATATATGAACATGCCACATTCACTCCATAGCTGGCAAGATCAGTCTTCTCACTGTGCAAGTGTGACTAAATACAAATAAAAGAGAAGGGTGTCTGGGTAGCGTAGTGGTCTATTCCGTTGCCTACCAACACGGGAATGGTCAGTTCGAATCACTGCGTTACCTCCGGCTTGGCTGGGCATCCCTACAGACACAACTGGCCGTGTCTGAGGGTGGGAAGCCGGATGTGGGTATGTGTCCTGGTCGCTGCACTAGCGCCTCCTCTGGTCGGTCGGTCGGTCGGGGCGCCTGTTTGGGGGGGAGGACTGCGGGGGAATAGCATGATCCTCCTACGTGCTACGTCCCCCTGGCGAAACTCGTCCTTGTCAGGTGAAAAGAAGTGGCAGGCGACTCCACCATGTATCGGAGGAGACATGTGGTAGTCTGCAGCCCTCCCCAGATCAGCGGAGGGAGTGGAGCAGCAACCAGGACGGCTCGGAAGAGTGGGGTAATTGGCCGGTTACAAACGGGCAGAAAAAAAGTGGGGACATCCAAAAAAAAGAAAAGAAAAAGAAACTAGTGGTGCATGCAACACGCATGCACATGTCTCCGGTTTATTTATGAATCCTCCATTTATTCTATGATTTAAGCAACACCTTGTGCATTATCACTGTCTTAACACAAGATCTGGCACAGTTGTAGAAATTAAGTGCACCTTTGACACAATTTTTCGTAAATATTATTAGCACAAAACAGATAGGAGTGTTACTTTTTGAAAAAAAAAAGACAACTGTGAACAAGCCCTCAGTAATAATATGCAATATTCAAAAAAAAAAAAAAAATCCAGGACATTTTCCAACTGAGAATTCTCCAATACAACAATGACCTTTGTGAAAAAAAAAATTCTTGGGGAAATGACTTGAAGTTAAATAGGAATATGTTTTAAATGGGCTCACCTCTGAACAGAATGCCACTGCTGGCCCCAGCCCACCCACACACAGCAGGCCAGTCAGTATGTAGATAAAGCCAATGGAGTACGAGTACAGCACCTTGGGACACAAACAATCATGAAACCAATTTGTCGCCTCAACACAGAAAATCACAGGATCACAATTCTTAATGACAAAGCCTAGAACAAAATATTCTGGTTTTGATTACTGGATCCAACAAGGCTAATTTCCATGGCTGAGTTTTTTTATTTTTTATGCATCTTATTGTCAATGAGTTGTCAACATCCTGCACCTGTAATGTACTGGAAAAAAAACAAAACTGTACCATTTCAGAGTTGGAGCCATTATGTAGCTTCATAGCTTTCTCCTGCACATTTCCGATTGCAGCGTCTGCACACAGTGCCATGGAGATAAGGAGGACACCTATACCAAACATACACACACACGCACGCACACACACGCGCACACGCATGCAAACACACCGACCATGGGAATTTTAATATGTGCAAACTAAGGCAACAATTCAGATCAGGCGCTAAATGCGATGGAGTTGGTTGGGGGAGTTTTTTCTTTATCTCTCCAGCCGGCAGTCTCTAAGGAGACGCCTCGCCACTTCCGTGACGAGGCGAATCCAGGCCGAACCACTGCCTTTTCTGACACACTCAGAGACGCATTCATGTGACGAACAAAAGCCGACTACGCCCCCTCCCGAAGACAGCGTTGCCAATTATTGCTGCTTCATCAAATCCGGCCATAGTCGGATCTGACGAGACCGGGGCACGAACCCCGGTCCCCAGTGGGCAACTACATCGACACAAAGCCGATGCTTAGACCCACTACACCACTGCGGACACAGTTCAATGAGTTTAAAACTGTAGATTATAAAAAGATTTTTTATAATTAACTGAAATTGTTTATAATAAAAATTACTTTAATCACTTATTTTCTATATTTATGGAAAGAAAAAAATCACTGATTTTCCATCACAGGTTGATGGAAGGGTGCTGATAGAAGGGTAGTAATAAATAAAAAAAAGGGATATATATATCACAGCAACAACAAATGACTTACACCTAAATGCGCATCTGTTCTGGCAAGTTTGAGACCCATAAAATTAACCTCATCTGAGTTCTAGCCCTTCACATGGCGATCTCCATGGAACCCCCCACACACTTTTTCTCGCCAATTGTATCTGGCCCTACTCTTCCGAGCCATCCCGGTCACTGCTCCACCCCCGCTGTCAATCCTGGGAGGGCTGCAGACTACCACATACATGCCTCCTCCGATACATGTAGATTCTCCAGTCGCTTCTTTTCACCTGACAGTGAGGAGCTTCACCAGGGGGACATAGCGCATGGGAGGATCCCACTACTCCCCCGTCCCCCCCGAAAAGGCACGTTGACCGACCAGAGGAGGCGCTATTGCAGCGACCAGGACACATACCCACATCCGGCTTCCCACTCGCAATCACGGCTAATTGCGTCTATAGGGACGCCTGACCAAGCCGGAGGTAACACAGGGATTCGAACTGGCAATCCCCATGTTGGTAGGCAACGGAATAGACTGCTATGCCACCCGGATGCCCACTTCTCCATGGAATTTAATGTGTTCACACCACAGACTGCTATATTATTAAGCCTCTACAAGGCTGTTCAGTCTCAACGGGTTGTCTCATGTTAACAGCTGCCTGCAATTCCCTTTTATTTTGGTAAGAAACACCATCGTTGTAGCATCATTGGTCGGACAGCTATCCATTACCTACACTGACTTGACTGGTGGAATCTATTGAGACAATGTGGTTGCTTGTCATTTGAGCAGAGTTGTTTCAGGACTAGCCTTAATTCATCTTGTGAGAGAAAGTGAGATATTACCTGTGACGTTGAAATTGGGGGCCACCTTGCTGTCAGCCAGGGTAAACCAGATGAGACCCAGACTCATGCAAAGAGCAGCGGACACGTCGGCCACATTGTAGCGTTTACCTGCAAAACATAGACAGACAACAGTTAATCCATGTCTTCACACTGATTTCCAAAATCAAAATCCTATTAATATATCATTTAACTTCAAGAAAACAAAACACAAGAAAACAAAAAAGTGTAACGCTATTAAAATTAATCCATCCATCCATCCGTTATCCAAACTGCTTATCTTGCTCTCAGGGTCACGGGGATGCTGGAGCCTATCCCAGCAGTCATTGGGTGACAGGTGGGGAGACGCCCTGGACAGGCCACCAGGGCCCACACACACACAAAATCACATAGGGACAATTTAGTACGGCCGATTCACCTGACCTACATGTCTTTGGACTGTGGGAGGAAACTGGAGCACCTGCAGGAAACCCACGCAGATATGGGGAGAATATGGCAAACTCCACACAGAGGACGACCCAGGACGACCTCTAAAGTTGGACTACCCTGGGGCTCGAACCCAGGATCTTCTTGCTGTAAGGCGACTGCACTAACCACTGAGCCACCGTGCCACAGAGCACCATTAATGCACACATATAATCATCCCAATACATCCAATCACTAGTCATAAGATCACCGTCTTTCCCTTTCCTGAACCAAACTTTCTCAAATTCCTCATCAACTCCTATCAAAATTAATCCATCCTGAAAACCAGTTTAAAAAAAAAATCCTTAGCTGTGGTCAAACTTCCCAATATCCCGTTACAGAAATCGCAACCACACAAAACGTGAACCAGGATGAACAAAGTATTTCAGAGGGAAAGCTTTTCTCTGTCTCACTGATTCGAATGGATGATGTAGCCTAAATTTCATCACCCTCCTTTATGGTCAGAAAAAAAAAAAAAAAAGGAACCTCTGAACAAGTTGAAGTAAGGATGCATGATGATATCGGCACATCATTGGTATCAACCGATAAAAGGTTTCAAAACGAAATATCGGCATAAGCCCAAAATGCCGATATGACAGGCCGATAAGATGAAGCTTTAATTATGTGCAGCGCACGTGATGCAGACCGTTGACCAGGCACAGAAAAAAATAGAGATCAGCAGCGTGATGCCCATGTGGGTGCGCGCGGCTTTCGTGGTCAATGTAGCAGCTTCAGTTCAGTCCACTACCGGAGAGACTCGAGGTTCTCTGCAATTAAACACATCACTATCGCCAAAGGAGGAATGCCCACCAATAAACAATGAGTTTTTCTTTTCTTTTTAGTTAATTTCTACCTGGACACAAGTAAAAGTTTTACTTAAAAATGTGTTTTCACAAAAAGCAATCTTCCTTATTAAAAGTTTTTAAAAGTTGCACAAGGATTGTAACAATGGAAAAAAAAATCAAAAACATCAGTACAGCCAGTTTCCAAACTGGCTGACAGACTGATGCCTTGAGGATGACAAGGTGACGCAGCGTCAGTTTGGCCGTGGTCGGCTTTGATTCCCCTGGTTTGCCTTTGAAGGCCCTCAGATCAGATGCGAACTCACACCCCTCCCTCCGTCCCATCCTCTTTCCCCCTCTGCATCCTAAGTGAACACAGTCCGTTTTCCACTTTGCCCCCCCTCAAGGGACCGTGGTCTGCATATCCATCCATCCTTCTCCATTACCGGAGAGGTGGGGGGAGTAGAAAGAAAAAAAATATTGCACAAAACCTGTCTGACGGTAAAGATGTGGAAACTTGTGAAGGGTGAGTGTGAGGATGAAAGAGGATACAGAGCCAAAAGCAGCAAGTGGGAGAACCACTCGCCGGGGCTTTGATGCCTGAAAACAACAGACATGGATGATAAAAAAAGGGTTACTGAAATTTGAAAGGTGGTCGCTGCTTCAAAGGGATGACGTGCAATGACTGGAGTGAGGTGCAAGGCAGGATCTCTGGAAAGTTAGTCTCCCCTGACTTACGTGGCATCTAACGGGGTTATGGTCAATTCCCTTTCAGTTCGGTCGATTTTAAAATGTACATTGAATTTACAATTCCCAACAATAAAGATGGAGCCCTCATTCTTGGTATGTTCCATATGGATTGAAAGAGAACTTTCTTATGGCAAAAAGTTAACAGTTCTGAAGAAAATCAACTTCATAATTTAACTGAACTGAGAGTGAATTGGCCCAAAACCTGGAATTGAAACAACTGGCTCTTTGAGTCTCTACTGAAACACCAGATGGAAAAAAACATTGGGTAGAACGTAACCACACATAAGCAGACTTATACATTTAGAACAATACTTCATCATCAACAAAATGGGTAAGATATAAAGCACATTAACTGATGCTGAGGTGATGGTGAATGCTTGCTCACAGGCTTAACAGTATTTTGATGTGTTATTAACAACTCCAAGGATATCCCTGGCTCTCATCACTAAACATTAGGAAAGATATCCATCCATCATCCAAACTGCTTATCCTGCTCTTAGGGTTGCGGGGATGCTGGAACCTATTCCTGCAGTCATTGGGCGGCAGGTGGGGAGACACCCTGGACAGGCCGCCAGGCCATCACAGGGCCTTAGGAAAGATATGCAAAAAATAAAAAATTGGGGAAGAGGGCCATGTAACCTTGCTCATGTGTTGGACTAACTCCTTTGTTTAACTGCCTGTCCACCTTTTATCCTAACTGGCTTTTGCTTTTGGGGAGTGATTTGTGCTCCTCGGGGCATGCGGGGCTGCTGCTCTGTGGACTCCTGGCCCCCCTGTGGGCTTGGTGTTCCTCTGGGGTTGCAGTGCTTTGGGCTGTTCTGTTGGTCGTGGGGTGTCTGCACGACTGTGGGACCCATGGGTGGCTGCAGAGCCTGTCTGCTGCTCAGAGACACTACGATAAGTCGCGGATCTCAGACACTAGGATTAATCCCGTGCACTCACAGATGGACATATCACATATACACTACTAGCATCTGCCTCACACAGTCCTTGGAACAATCTCTGGATTACATCCGTCTTCCTTGTCGTTTCCCCCCCTTTTTTTCTGTCTTCTCCTTTATCGCTATAACTGCTACCCTAAACTGACATGAACACATGTCAGCGCCAGTTTATGTTTCTGTCATATCAGATACATGTTGTCATTTTTCATTTCTACGTTTCCTTGTTTCACATGTGGTGATTGCCCCCCTCTTGGAGAAGCGATGCTGATTGGTTGTTTAGCTGATCAAACATGCTTAAGAGGGGGACTGATGAGGGCTATAAATGTATTACAAAAACTCTGCTCTTGTCATCCCACAGATCATCCAAGGATGGAGTTATTATAAGTGGTTCTTGATAATCAATAAAGACTGCCTTTGCAGGTGGAGAACCACTAACCCAATGGTAGAATAACTCTGTCTGGGACACATTGGGATACAAACTCCCTGTGTTGTAAGACAAATCTGCCAGACTGACAACACAATAGTTAGCTGCCTTATTAATCTCAAAGGGGAGACTGGATAGCAGATAACAAAGACCCCATTTAACCCCATTTGTTTTGAACACAGAATAAATAATCAAATAAGTTTAATTCAATTCATTATACCTTGGCCATACACTGACTGTTAAAAAATCTGATACTATCAACTGGAAAAATTTAGTGTAGATCCCCCCCCCCCCATCAACAAAGACAACTGAACTTTCCTTATGGGACAATTGAGACATTTTAATGAGTTATATCAAGATTTGGTACCCATATCTAGTTAACTCGAATAAAGCTATATAATATTAAAAAAAAAACCTTCCAAGCTTGTAAATATATCTAAATAATATCAAAAACATTCCAAACAATGATTTCTTATCCACTCTCCTCCACCGAGTAAACAGCTGCATTCACAGAGCATCTCTTTGGTAAGTGAATGAATTCAGAAATCTGTGTATTTCACGGTCTCCACTCATATAAGCCCAAACGTTCTCTGATTCCTGCATAGTTTTACAGGACAGTTTTATACATGGTCAGTAAACACATTGTTTGTCAAAAAGGAATTCTGTCAGTGAAGTTTCAACTGACCTTGTATGAACACCCCTCCGATCATGACAGGGATCAGTTTACAGCACTTGAAGATGACCTGTGTTGGGTAGTTCAAGTAACCCAAAGAGGTGTTGGACAGGCCCATGGTTCCAACTGTTAGAAATGCTATGATCATATAGGTCTTCCCTGGTATCCTGTAAAGACATAGGAAAAAAATGAAGTAGAGGAGAAACAGCTATAGACTTTTTGGTATTACAACCACAGATGTAAGAATAAAAAAACCTCTGTGCTCAACTGATTGTGAGGAGTGGGACCATTTTCAGATATAAATGGATATATGCCCATGCATATGTTTGAAAAACATTTCTGTCAAATGTGATTTAATCATGGTATAATAACAACCAGTGTCCCAGGTCATGTACACTGTTGCTTAAGACCAGTTGGTTTTAGCTAACATACTGTGAGTAAATGTAAGAGCTGTAAAAACGTAGAAGAATAGTCTTTTTCATTGGACCACAAGATTGTTAATTTATACCAGAATAACGATACCTTCTGCGTTTGTCCTGTGTGAGCTGGAGTTCCACTAGTCCAAACATTGAGTAGAAGCCAAATTGGACCAAGGTTAGGTACCATCCAAAAGGCTTAAAGCCCTCCACAGAAAAAATCAACTCCTGGAGCGAAGCAGAGATTTACGTAAAGAAGATTAAAAAAAAACCAAGTTATATCATAAATGGACCTTTTCTGGATCAATCCATTATCTTCGTCATCAGTTTTCTTTTCGGTTGGATAGACAGGCACATAGATAGCCACAACTATATGTCACTGAGAGCAGTGTGCAGACTTTTTATTGTCACAACCTTTGTTACTTTTGTCTACAGGAATCCCACACACTAATCCTGGAAACCCTTTAACAGTAGCAGTGCTCAATACCTTTTCAAAATGCTATGCTTATTTAGGTCCTTTCAGGCTGTGCTTCTCTTGATTATTTTTCCTGTCTTTGTTGTTGCCACATTTACCTGCAGGTATCCATAGATGAGGTAAAAGAGGAAGACTCCAGCAACACAGATGAAGAACTGTGTGGGAGCACCGAAGCTGGTCAGGTTGATGCCCAGGACCCTAAGTTCCTCCACAGACTTGATGTGGGGGGACATTACCTCTGTGGACGAGGTGATGGAGATAGAAATGTGCTTTCGCGAGCTGTTGTAGCCCATGAGGCCGAATTTGCCACTCATTATGCCTGTAGGTGCTGGGGGCTGTGGGTGAGAGAGGGCAAAACCAGGGAGAAGGGAAGCATTTATCACAGTTGTTACTCATTCAGATATTGACGTTGGCACTGACTTGTCTCCCTGAAAACATTCTGTACTCCCAACATATTCAGAGTGTCATTGTGGGACAGCAGCAACGTGAAAAGGGATACTTTAATCCAGGTTGACACATTTACAGCATCATCAAGTGACGATGCTAATAAAGAAGCTAATAAATTGTATGACCGCTATACTCCTCTGTCACCCTAAATGGAGTACACAATGATTATCAGGGATTGGGTATTTCGGGATTATCAGCAAATGAAAATAATTGTTTGGATATTTGGTATAAAAAGTATCTACGACATTGCATATTAATCGAGCCAATTATCACTTAAATAGCCGAATTACGTAAGCATGGACTTGGAAAAACAAACAAACATAAATGATGCAGATTAAATCAACCGTTCAAAGTTTAACTTTGAAGTTTACATTTGTATGGGGTGCCAAGTTGAGTCAACTAAAAATATGCCAAGCGGTGATATATATGTTCCGTGTTTAAGGACGGAGGCTATATCGAGGAGAAAAACAGCTCTGAACTTGTATTTTAAAAGTCGAGCCATTAAAAACCACAACCTTTAGTATGACAATTTGATAACGTGAGCTAGGCTACCTGAAGCTAGCAGTGGCTAACGACTTAGCAGAAGCTGGCGTTTGATTGCACGCAAACAGTCTAAGCATCTTAAGCTCGGTTGTCTTTTACGAAAGATGTGGCAATTTAAGCGGCGAATTGACATTTCCTTATCGGCTTTGCCTTCGTTCACATGATCTACACATGGTAAGACAAACAAGCTAATAAGGCTACCTTTAACAACACTTCCGGGTTTCTTTACATCAGCTAATCTGTTCTTCAGAGGGGATCCCGGTAAGCATCGTCTCCCTGAACGTGACAGCTTCATCTTGCACCAAATGTAAACACTGTCATATCTTTCTTCTGAAATGACAAACCATCCAGGCTACATTGAGAAGCTTGTCAGTGTGCAATTTGCACTTGCTGCAGTGGCAGTAGCCAACAACTTCCGCCCCGCCTCGAACTTTGACCTCTTTAGTCATTGGTCGACTGAACTATAAACGTAAACAGGTGAGGGAATCTTTATTTTGCAGTATTGATAACACATTTTAAGTCCAAGAGATAACCTTCCGCGCGTTTGTAGATTCTTGAAAGACAGGAAATGATAGTATTTTAATTTTCGCCATCGTTAGAGTGGACAATATCAGATCGGTTGTCTCGCTTTGTCATTCATTCAGATGGTGAATTCAGATGGTAATCTTGTTCAAGATGAGGCAAAACCACATACAGGGTCAGGTAGGCCTCTGTTACCTTGTTTGAAAGGTCAGTTTCAGCTGTACCATTCATCAGATGGCAAAAGATTTGTTTCTAATATCCTCTGTAGTTAACATAATAATTTATTAACTTTACACACAGTATGGAAATAATGGTCAGTCTGCTTTGATAAATTTTACATGCCTATTTGACTTGCAAAGGCAGTCCTTGTTGTTGCAGGTTTTCATAAATACATAAAACAGTAGTAGTGTACTGTTTTAATGGTGCAATGTTGATATTGTCTCCAGGTAGACATGCACAACTCCATAGGTAATCTTGTAATTTAACTATTTTTTATTCTCACTAAGATCATGTAATTTTCAGTCATCGGCTCCTTCCATCACTCCCTACATCCCCTCCCTCCTCCAACTCTTTCCTAAACCTTATTGTATCCTTCATGTTTTCCTTCCCTTCCTCTCAGTCCTGTCCTATCCTCATACCCTCCGTTTTCTCTTCCCATCTTTTCTCCCTGTATCCTCCACCCACCCTTTCTCACTCTCCTTTCCACCCACCTTCCCCGAGCCCTTTTTACCCTCTCTCTCGCTCCTCCTTGCTCCAGCAGCAGAACAGTTGCGTATTTCCTCACCGCTGTCCTCTCTTTTGCCTACCACCTCCTCTATCTGTCGCTCCTTGCCAAATAATTTCAAATTCTCGTCCCTCTCTTTCTGTCTTACACTTTCTATCTCCCAGCAGAGGACATCATACTCTCTGTCTTTAGTTTCTCTGCTTCCCTCTGTCCCTATTTGTTTGTGTCTCAGTTTCTCTCTCTCTCTCTCTCTCTCTCTCTCTCTCTCTCTCTCTCTCTCTCTCTCTCTCTCTCTCTCTCTCTCTCTCTCTCTCTCTCTCTCTCTCTCTCTCTCTCTCTCTCTCTCTCTCTCTCTCTCTCTCTCTCTCTCTCTCTCTCTCTCTCTCTCTCTCTCTCTCTCTCTCTCTGTGTCTTGCTTGCCTCCTTGCTTTCCCTGCCCTCCTTTTCCAGGCAGAGGTTAATACACTCCATGATGGCATTATTTCCTTGCTGGCCCTCCAACAATATAAAAATTCAGAGTGGACAGCTCAATCCCTCTTCCATCTCAGATTTGATTGTAATGGTATTGCCTCCTGTCCCTGGGAGGCCTCTGCCGCCTCGCCAACCCGGCCTTTATGACACTAAATGGCCAGGCTACAATTTTTCCATCTATTCAAAAAATTCTGTTAATAACTCATTTGGAATGAGACATCTGTGCTCCTTGGGCCAACTGTGGCCAGCTCTCTCACCCTGCTGCTCCCAGGGGGTCAACATATATAGTGTAAGATGCAGGGCTAAATTGCAAATAGTAAGGATTAATTAATATCTCTTAATTTAAAGTGCCCGTCCTCCACCACCTTGTACTACAACTGACAGTCCCAAAGAGACACAAATTTCATATTTACTACCTTGCATGCAGAAAGTATTCAACAATGCACAATAGTCTGGCACGGGCACAGGCCTGTTCGACCACTTTTCCTCCTGCCCTGTGCAACTTTACAAGTGTACCCATTTATCACACTTGATGGATTTATGTAATAAAACCCATTTCCTTTCCCCATAAAATCCCATTAAATAATAAAATAATTATTTATTGATTATTCAAAAAGGTACATATGAACGGGTAATGGCTCTTTACAACACCACTGGACCTGCAATAAATAAAGAAGGGAGAGAGCGAGATGGAGTTGGAAATGAGAGGGAATGAAATGACTTTTGCACCAGTAAAATCTGGATTCAATATGGCCTCTTGCAGCATGGATCAGGAAGGACATTATTCAATCTTCAGGAGCCTCATATGGGAGCAGGACCTATGAATGGTTTTGATATACTATACGGACCATTTAAATGAATAGAAATGAAAATACTTTGAGCTCGGTGTCCTGCTCAAATCTTCCATCTCAACCTTCTCCATTTCCTTTGCTGTGAATGAGAAAAGACACATTTGATTGACAGAACTAATTAAAATAGAAAAATAACACTTTTTTGTGTGCGATGTGGACAGTGAGTCTGATTAATTGCTTTATTTCCCAAATGAGAAAGGTTGTATGTGAGCTATAACTTTTTGCTGTACTGTAAGTAGAGTCATGTAATTATGTTTTTAATTTCAGAGAGGATCAAAGAGTGTCAACTAATTTGGCTTTGCACGAGCAACCAAGGCTATACATTAGTGTCATACACTGAGAGGTTTAAGCAGTGTTATTATAGAGGACTTAGCAAGCGAAAAGAGAATTTGGGCACAAACTTGATGGTGCTACTTGGCTATTTACCATCCCTATACTTCTACATTCAACTGTGAGAACAATCGAGTCAGTATTAAAAAAAACAAACTTTAACTACTACCTTTATAATTATTGACATTGTCTATACACAATTTCAACGGCGTGCAGATCTTCGATATACTTTCATAACATGTACCGTATTTCCCGGACTACAAGTCGCACCGGAGTCTCACTCAGCAAAGAACGCTTTGTTGAGAGGAACAAAACATATATAAGTCGCTTTGGTGCATATATAAGTTGCATCTATATGGTGGTACAGTAAATAGCTCTGCGCGGGACTGTTTTCTTAATCTCACTCACGCTTGCACCCGCAAACATTCTGACCATTCACGCCTGCACGTTAGAGATCCATTTATTTTGTGTTTTCTCCCGTCCCGCAGGGAAAACACGTTATCTTACTGTGTAGTATTAATAAAGAGATGTGTAGCTGTACACACACACACACACACACACACACACACACAAACACACACACACACACACACACACATATATAAATATATATATACTATATATAATCCAGTTAGTCAAGTAAATTCTCTATGAGACAGTACAAGCCTGTTTCATGCTATAAGCAGTCATATAAAATTATATATAATTATAAAATAAGATGATTGCTTATGGCATGAAACATGCTTGTACTGTCTCATAGAGAATTTACTTGACTAACTGGATTATTTTGCACCTTATTTGTTGAGCACTTTCCCTACTGTTGAGTGTTACTTTTAGCAAAGTTATATATATACATATACACACACAGTGTTGGGAGTAATGGAATACATGTAACGGCGTTACGTATTTATAATATGAGTAACTATTCAAATACAGTTACAATTAAAATGTATGGTATTCATAATACAATTACATTCTTGAAATTAATGGATTACTTATTTCTTTTCCTTTGGTGCCATTCTTATTTTAAGAGGACTGCGACACAAAATGCAGTGCAAGTGATCTCTCCGTCTCCTCATTCCTGCACTCCCACAACCTAAATGTTAGTTCAACAGTAAATTCAGTAAAACAGTATGCTCTATTTTCATCTTTGTCTAATGTTTTTTCATTCTAATAGCTATGGAAATAAAGAAAAGGACATGGAAAAGTTCTCTTCTTTCTTTCTTTTTTTTACTAGATAAAAAAATCATAAATCTTTTGTGTTTACATATTCTTCTAGCCTTTATTACTATTGTAACGAATTCGGGGGGGGGGGGCAACCGCAGGAACCGCCGCAGCCGGGACGCGAACTCGTATCTCCCGCGGTAGACATCGCCAACCGCTCGACTAAAGGGTCCGACGCGTTAGCCAAGCGCTACCGAGCCTGATCGTTACATTACCCCACCCTCCTTCGGGAAGCGCATCCGATGGAGGGAACCACCACAGCAGGGACGCGAACCCGTAGCTACCGCATCACAGGCGACAACGTTAACCAGTCGACGAAAGGATCTGACCCGTTAGCCAAGGGCTAACGTGTCTACTTATCCATGCACGTTACAATATATATTTAAGGTGACTCATATGCATTCAGCCAGTTGATACAACTGAAGAAACAGAATAGTCTACTCAAGTAAGTAGTATTGTGTGAATGCTGCATATACTGTTACACAACATGTGAGAAAATATTAAAGTAAGCCAAAGTATTTAGAATACGTTACTCACATTGAGTAATCTAACGGAATACGTTACAAATTACATTTCATGACATGTATTCTGTAGCGGAATACATTTTAAAAGTAACCCTTTCAACACTGGGTGTACGTGTGTGTGTGTGTGTGCGCGCGCCACTCGGAAACGGCCACAGCTGGGACCCGAACCCGTATCTTCTGAACCGCGGGCGACAACGTTAACCAATCGACTAAAGGATCTGATTCGTTAGCCTAGGGCTAACATGTCTACTTATTCGTGTACGTTACACTGCCCCGCCCCCTTCAGCATGTCAGCTCCCTCACGCCTCTGGGCGCACGCGTTTCCGATGACCACACAGTCTCACCATCCCACTTCTGACACCAACGCAGCGGGGTCGGGGGGCAGCTCGGGACGCCGCATCTGGGACGCGAACCCGTGGCTCCCACACCGTAAGAAACTACATTAACCAGTCGGCTAACGGGTCCCAAGGGCCACAGAGCCTATTCATCCGTGTTCGTTACAATATACTACACTATGGATATTCGAAATGAACAGACGTGTCGCTTTCGAGGAAGGTACATATTTACAATTTCATTTTCGGCCCTGTGATGGTTCTGGCGGCCTGTTCAGGGTGTCTCCCCGCCTGCCGCCCAGTGACTGCTGGGATAGGCTCCAGCATCCCCGCGACCCTGAGAGCAGGATAAGCGGTTCGGATAATGGATGGATGGACGGTTGGATAGCTGTTGGAATAATGTAGCGAAATTACGTTCTGGTGCATAATTACATCCATACAAATACAAAAATTAGATATTCTAGTGCAATAAGTACAGTTATTCTAGGACAAATTGACATTGTATTTGTTTATTTGGTATTTTAGAACATGTTTTGTTAGCTGTGGTTGGTTGTTTTGCTAAGGTTGTTTTATTTGTTTTGTTTCCCTATGTCTTTTAATGCACTGATCAGCGTTGTATTCTGTACAATGACAGTAAAGGATTTCTGTTTGTCAAGAAACCCTTTCCCGGCGATGAAGTCATACGACTGAATGTGTCTAGAGTAAACTGTGACACATTTGTTTGTTGTTTTTTGGTTGGATCTTGTTTACTATGTGCAAGCAGAAGTGCTCTTTATCTTTGAAGGAGAGCTTACTTTGACCAGGGAGAACGGAGCAGGTACGTCACCTCAACCCAGAGGTGCCAGATTTGTGCCGGTTGTAGAGCAATACTTTTGCACATTCGTCGCAACCAACAACGTCCAGTTCGTTTCCAGCGTTGTCAGTAAGAACTTAGAAAGTTTTCCAGCTATCAGACTAGCCTTGCTTTTCTTTTGTATTGCAGTGACCTGCTTTAATCTTCTTTTCAACTGCATTTATTGACTCCGTCCTTCTGGTTAGCGCTAGCTAAATTAAAACCGCCCGCTCCCGCGAGATTTGCGTTGGGTCGCATGGGTGCCAATGCAGTCCTCTAAACAGTGCCATCTAGTGGTCGTAATTGAAATGCAGCGCAGTCGTTCGACAAAATTACGTTGCATAAATTGCTTTGTAATATAAATCGCAGGACCAGCCATACGAGTTAAAAAACAAACAAAACAAAAACAAAAAACAGCGATTTATAGTCCGGGAAATACGGTACTATTATTAACAGAGGCCGTAAGGTTTCCTATTCATTTGTTTGTTATTAGGGTTGACCTTTAAAAAAAAGAGCATTTTTTTTGGTTTAGTACACCGACCAATGCGCCAGATTAACGTCTTTGCGCTTTTTCTGTTTCTATAAAATAAAAAAAGGGAATTTAGTACCCTCCTCTTCCCTTTGACAATGATCCCTCACATCTATCTGTCATAAACACCCTTCCACAACAGCAGAAGAGTGGGTCTTCTCACAAACAGATACTTTAATGTCGGCCACATATTACATCCAGGGTCTCTTAATAACCTATTTGTGTTCGCTCTTATCCCCGGCTAAAGTGCGCCCACTCTCCGCCGTCTTTTTCCTGGGCTTGTCTCAATCCCTCCGCATGCTGCGGAAAAACAGATGCTATCTCGGCTATATTACTTCTCAAAGCGCTCATATCCTCTCCCATGCTATTTCCTTTGATCTGCTAGGCTTGCTCCTCTCACACCAGCCCCCTCACCCGTTCCGCTCTTCCCCATCCCCCCCCCCCCTCCACCCACCGGCCGTGACTGGAGAGAGAAAGTGCGCCCGGGCCGGCGATTGCGGACGTTTGGAATTTACCTCATCTGCTCTGTGTCGTCAGAATGAGCGCGGTGCACTGTGGGTAAGATGGCTAACGTCTCCCAATTCTTGCGCAATCACCGTCAATGGAGAGCGTTAACTCAATGTCCGGGTCAGTTCAGGGGTCATTACAACTTTTCGTGACATCATCGAAATAGTAACTTTCAGTTTAAGAGGACACGTGTAATATCAACTGATTTTGAAGAGAAAACACTTTTCAGTTCTTGACGGATTGAGCTGAAAGTGAATATATATCAACCTCGGTTCGAGTTTTGCTCGTTTGGATCATCCTTCTCTTTTGCACCCATTCTCATTCTTGTTTTGTAAAACCAGTATTGTTATACAATCCGGAGCTTGACAGTTAAAAATAGTTGGCCCATTAACTGGTTACATATGTTGCTCTTTTTTGTTATTATTATTATTATTATTATTGAACACAATACAACACATTATACAGAGAAATGCACATCTCTTGTTCTTACCTCTCATTCAGGTTACTGGCTCACATACCTACAAAGGCATTGATGTAGGTCGGGAATTCAGCTTCAAAAGCGTTCCTGTGTTTAAAAAGTTTCATATCACAAAAAAACGTGATTCAGTCTAAGGGGTCAGGTCACGGAGCCCTTTTTGCTGTTGCAGAGAAATACAAAATGCATCGATAGTCGGCAAGTTCACGTTTTCACTTGAAAACAACACTGATAGGGCCCTTTAGACACAGAGCAATTTTCATGGCCTCAGGGCCAAAGAAACCCATTCAAACCCCATTGAATATTTCCCTTAATTTATGTAAAAATAAGTCTTGTTTTTAAATTCTGGACTTGTTGACCTTTTTGGACATGTAAGAGTTCATCTGACAATAGGGATATAAACTTTGCCATGAACCGTGAGCACTGCTGTTCAAAATGAGCCAATACATACTTTACAACACACAAACACACACACACACACACACACACACACACACACACACACACACACACACACACACACACACACACACACACACACACACACACAAACAAAATAGAGGGCATCTACCTTTTACTTGTTGGGATTCACTTTGTCTATATCTGCATGTATTATTGTATTATTAAGACCCCCCCACACACACACTTTGTCTATCTCTGCATGTAGTATTAAGACACAGACCCCCCCCAGACACACACACACCTAAGCACACAAGTGAATAAGTGTACTACCCCCCCCCCCACACACACACACACATAAGAACACAAGCGAATAAGTGTACTTCCACATACACACTCACACATACAGTACACACACGCACATCATGGACAAACCAAGTGCACATAACATTGTAACTGGAAGAATGGATGGATGGGACTGAAGGCAGGCAGGGTGGAGCAAGGAGTCTTTGGCCTTTTTAGGAGCAGCCAGGAGGGGGAAGCATCCCTCTTTGCAAGTGCGCTCAAAAGAAAAGCAAAGAAAAAAGTAATTAAACAAACATTTGCTCGGGATGATGTGTCTGCTTATCCAATCTGCCATACCCGCGTTTGCTCTGACACATACAGACAGAAAATCGAGGAAAAAAAAAAGAGATTGTTTGTTGTCTCCTCAGAGTGCTGGTAAATGACACACATGTTTCTTTGCCCATTCATTTAACCCGGGCTGTGCACATGAAGCGAAAGGGATTGAGAAACAAATGACGTAGTGTCATTTAATTAGGAGTTTTGCTGTGAGCAATAATCCTGTTTTTTTTTCCTCCTCATAACCTTTAACTACTTAATGGATTTGAGAAGCTATTACCTTTCAAGATTTCCGTTTTTAATTATTTTGAAGTATTGTCACAGATATGAAATGTCAATCACATGCTGGGATTATTGCTGTGGTTTATGCCTCTGCACGTTGGATCTCTCCTATTTACCACGTTTGCATAAGTTAAGCTAACGCCGCACTATGCAAAACTTGAAACTCTGGTCTTCTCAGCTTTCTGCGTTCATCTGTCCTCGTGCACCCATTCACATAAGCCGATGCAGCTTCGGCTTTAATCTGTGTGAGGCGTTTGGCATAGATATCAAAATCATCTCCATGCAAAAACATGCATGAGTATCAGAAAACAGGTCATAGGCAGTTAGCCTGCAAACGATGAACCACACTTCACATAACAACTCACAATCGTTGTGATTTTATGGCACACTTTTGTCTTTGTGCACACACATACACACATACACACACATATATATGGCCCTGTAATGGTCTGGTGGCCTGTCCAGGGCCTGCCCCCAAATGACTGCTGGGATAGGCTCCAGCATCCCCGCGAGCCTGAGTAAGGATAGGCGGTTTGGATAATGAATGGATGGTGTTTGTGTGTGTATGTATTTCTGTGCTTGGTTGTACATTTTTGCTGTGTGCATCTTTTCATTCACACAGTGTGTGAGGTATGTGTGTGACTGCATGTGCCTCCGCTCCTAGAGATAATTAGACAATGGCGACGATAAAGTGTCAACGGAGTCGGTTTAGTTTACCTTGGATGCCATTCAGGGAACTCTGCTGACGGACCGACCAATCAGGGCCGACCTATATGTCTGATTGTGGGCCTGACATAAAAAACAAAACAAAAAGAAGTCATGAGAAATGCACTTGGGTGATGTTCCCATGTGTAGTCATAAAGCACGGTTACCGCACCTAACATTAATGGTGCTCTTATGACAGTAGGCCTTAGCAAGGTAGAGGACATACATTTTGAAAAACAAACAAAATAAAGATAGAAAATCATGACACACATCAATCAAGCTCATGTCAACCAATTAAAATATGAAAATAATAAAATTCCTGTCCAAATCCATGTTTTTTTTTTTTTTGGTGTATCGTTCCTGGAGGTACTGCAACACCAGGTGGACGCGTGGCGTGGACGGAGCGAGCCCCCCGTCCCGTCTCCGAATCCGCGTTCCTGCCCGGGTCTGACACGCAGCTCCTAGGCTGGCATGCCGGGTCTGCTGGGCTCCCCGTGGCGCTGGCCATGTAATCATCATGAAAGTCTCTCTGGGTGTCTGCGCTCTCATAAAGCAGGAAAATGTATCGTGTAGCTCAGGAAGGGAAAATGAAAGAAAAGGAGAATGAAATTACAGACCTGGCTGACTGCACAAATCATGCATATCATGTTTTATGGCTTGCCAGAAGAATTCAACACCTGTGGATCACCGTAGCTATAATTGTATGTGAACGCACCGGGATGGAGGATGGGTGGGGGAGCTGTGGTTTGTGTGTGTGTGTGTGTGTGTGTTTGCCAATGTGGCTTGCGCGTCTGTTTCTGTGTAAGCGTCTGAGTGTATGGGAGTGAGTGTTTTTCTTGGCACAGCCGGGTCCCAGAAACAGAGGGGAGATGATAAAAAAGAAAGTTATGGGAATACCTGTTGTTCACGTCTTAAGTACATCCTGGGTGAGCCACCCACAGCCCACACGGCCCGTTCACAGAGGCTTCATTTGCCATTGTAATTACCCTGTTTATTTGCGGTACCCGCTTTTGTTGGTAAAGTCAGGCCCGTTTCATCAGATCGGGCCAATTTGGTCTGGCTTTGGCTTTGCCATTGACTTTAATTAAAAGAGGCAATCAGTGAATCATAAATCAAGCGCTGTGCAACCACTGGCTCCATTTGAACCTGGTAGACTTGTCCAAATCTGACGTGGCTTATGGTGAAAGTCCCAGTAGACAACATATAGGGCTGGAATAGCTGTGGAGCGTTCAATTAACCTCTCAACCACGCCTCACTCTAATGCGATGTATGAATTAAGACGTGGGAAACCCGCATATTGGTGGGGATTCTTTGCATTATTGCCCCGGCACAGCCCCCCCCCCCATCTTTCTCATCATACATCGGATCCAATCAGGTTTCCGAATGTAATGAACGAAACGTTATTTTTGTCCATGCCAATACCTTTCAGGATTTCTGATGGAGAAGATGTTTGAATAGAGTTTGAATTCCGACCGAGGTTATAGCACGGTGCATCCGAAAACCTTGCTCCTCTCCGTTCCGCCGTCCTTCCTTATCCTCCCTCCCTCCCTCTCGCTCTCTCGCTCTCTCTCCAACAACTACCACTTCCCACTTCCTCGTATGTACATATACTCTCTCTCTCTCTCTCTCTCTCTCTCTCTCTCTCTCTCTCTCTCTCTCTCTCTCTCTCTCTCTCTCTCTCTCTCTCTCTCGCTCTCCTCCTTTCTAATCCCCTCTCTTGCTCTCTCTCTCTCTCTCTGCAGAGGAGGCTGATGCTTGAGTCAAATTGATTACACCACTCCATCTGCATCATGACTGGCCTCCTCCTGTGCCTGCCGCCTCTGCCTACAGCACAGAGTTAGTGTACAATTACATATAGTTTAATATATCTGCCTGAGCACCTTTAAACAAGCATCACAAGTCCACGAGGTGATTTGTCTTCCAGCCCCATTACTCCGTTGTACATCTTGATAGCCCGGGATCGCTTCTAGCTATGTTTAAGCATTAAATAGTGTATTATTATTTCACATAAATCAAGCTGAGATGTTAGGGGGGTATTCATAAATTTTGCATTTCTCACAGACAGTATTTTAAAGCCTCTCTCGCCACTGCTTGGAATTTTGCGACTGAAGCAATTCCACTCCCCGCATCTGATGGTACGTAAAGGATGGGCATATCGGGGAGGTAGATTCAAAACAACATGTAATGCAGTTTAGATTAGGTTTTAGGCACTCTAACGCATTTATCACAGCACTGTTTCCATAATAAGTACCCATGCCTCTGTCTCCTTTGCTGCCAGACAGCTACACTAGCAGCACCACAGCATATTGGATCGTTATTGTCGTCAACGATGGGGAGAAATACTGACATAAGAGCATTTGTCATGACCACGCTGACTAAATCTCTTGCCGATGAGAGCTCACAATGACGTTTTCAGGTAAATTTCTGCACGTCGGCCTCGTTCTTTCAAGACAAGTGCCCCCCGACCCTTCTTGGATATTAGTCGTGTGTTTGTGCAAAACGTCTGCAGAGGAAATGACTTCACTCAGGAAACTGGATGTCAGCTTTCCACACGGGCACGAGAGCCGCCGATGTTTTAGTGAGGCTGACAAAAGCCCATTTTCTCAGCACGCTCAAACCGACTGTAAAACTACAAGTGACAAAGAAGGAAATTGGACTCGGAGTTGTTTTGGTTACTCCAAGGACACCACGCACTCGTGTTCATTTCCTGTCTATGGGCGGGTTCGCTGTAGTTGCTGGACGTGTGGGTTTACCTGATGAAACCTGCAGGAGTCTCACTGAAGTTTATGAGTTTATCTTTATGGACTACCAGTTATTTCAGCTACACAACAGACCAACAAGCGCTTTGCACAACAAGTTGCCAGTTTCATATCACAACCTTATTGCCGATATTAAGCTTGTTTTTGATTTTTTTTTATAGGTCACAATATCATTATATTAGCTATAGTTTTACATTTTCAAGTACACCATTGACATTATGCATTATTTAAACAACTATACGGAAGCTGTTTTGCAATGGCTCCTGAAATCAGGTACCAATTTGAGACACGTAAAAGTCAAATGTAAAAAAAAAGAAAAAAAAAAAGTAATTGTCGTCATTTTCTTTTGGCCTCAAAATCGTAACACTCACAAGATAAATATATGGGCGGTGTAATTTTAAATTCATTCAAATAAGTAATATGCTCTAGCAGTCAAATCAGTCGTGTACTTTAATATGCCCCATCACCGAAATTATTCAGTAATATAGTAAAACAACACAAGAGCCTTTCTAAACATAAATCAAGTGGCCCAAGCTGGTTAAATAATTCAGTAGCCTCATAAGTTTGACTTTTGTGGTTTTATGTTCACACTGCAACTGTACGACACAATTAAACCTAATTTTCACATTTAAAACACGCTTATCTTTCCTTTCCTTTTTTTCCGCACATGATAATCATATGACCCATTGGCCTTAGGGTGCTTAGTGCTGCAACAAAGTCTGTGAGAGATCTTGTAGAAGTCACTGCAAATTGGAAATTGACTTGATGCCAGGACAGTAAGTTGAGAGCCGGGGGAGCGAGAAAAAATGTCTTTGAACTAGTTTTTGCTTGCAGAAAATATTGCTGCTGGGTCGCTACTCTTTCTGAAGTGTTTCATGGCAGTGAGAATTAAGAAACAAAGCGCAGCACCAAATCAATCAGTGAAAGATGCAGAGAAAGACACCCGCAGATTATTCAGCTCACATGACATCACCCCGTATGCAAGTGACATGTGATTTATATATATATATATATATATATATATATATATATATATATCTTGCTATCTATTACAACTTTTTCCTGCATCTGTATATATATGTGTGTATATATGCGCATATATACATACATATATGTATGTATATGTGTCTATACATATACATATATACACATACATACATGCATATATACATACATACATATTTTTTCATATTTTTCACATATATATATATATATTCCCCATCTCAGCCAAACCAATATATATATATGTGTGTGTGTGTATATATGTGTATATATGTATATGTATATGTATATATATATATATGTGTGTGTGTATATATATATATATATATACTGTGTTGTTGTTGTTGTTTTACATGCTTTGGCAATATGTACACAAACGTATGTCATGCCAATAAAGCACATATTGAATTGAATTGAAATATTTATATGTGTGTGTGTGTGTGTATGTGTATACATACATATATACATATATACATATATATATGTATTTTTCTGCATTAATGGATGGTTTGGCTGAGATGAGAAATTGAATCAAATCTCATCTTTTCAATGGAGATCCTATCAAGGGAGCAGTGCTGATAACAAACCTGAAATGTGCAGACAGAAACAATGAAACAAGAAAAGGCAGCCAGCCAGTTATTGAGGAAATTAAACAGTCGGCAATTTAATGGATTAGTCAGAGAATGATATGAATCAAAACTGAACGCAGACTATGTGCTTTTGCACAGCTGTTTCCACCGTTAACATTTTAAATAAGCACACAGAGTAGAGGGGTATCTGTCTCCCCCCACCCCACCCCAATCTCTCGCTCTCTCCGTCTCTCTCTCTCTCCCACCATTCCAGGGGTGAGTGTGTCTCCCTTTCTTGACATGTGCTGGCTGGTTGCATGTTTCCCTTCATCTGCACTATAACCTCATCCTGTGTCCTGGAAACCTGGTCCTGTCATCCTGTTCTGTCTGGATCATACCGTTTGCTTAATTTTCACACGCGGATACTGGTGGGAATACCTGGGAGGGTAAATGGAGGGTTTAGACCGGAAAAAAAAAACATAATCCGGGTTCGCTCCATTCTAGTCCATCTACGCTGGACAAAAACCGCGTACTGATCCCAAAGCACTTTTGTGGTGGAGCATACACACAAATGCACACACGCCCACACAGGCATGCATGCGTCCATGCATATACACAAACACACTCACATGCACTCACACATTTTCAATGTCAATAGCTTCAGATATACAGAGAGGGTGTTTATACCACACATTTTTCCCCCTTTTCTACACTGACTATCCATTAAAAGCTACCGTTGGACATGCAGTGATTTTGTTGAGCAGTTTCCATAGGTTGTGTTACTGTCTTATCAATAACAAATCATAAAAGCGCAGCAGCAGAACAACCTTTTTTTGCCAGAATAATAACCCTTGCCTTGCATCAGAGTTTAAGCCCAACTGAAGATGGTGTGCATGTTGAAATGCCCCGCCGTGCTAGCTGCTGTGTGGATATTTGTGCGACAGCTTGCAACATTGGTTGTGTTTGTGACCTGCACGTGGTGAAAAGAAAAAAGAAAAGAGAAGGTTTCTCTCTTCTGTCTCATGTCTGTCTCACCTTTTGCCTCTCCCTCTTTCTGCCTCGGCTACACTTAGTTGCCCCCCCCCCCCATCATGATAAACCCAAGCATCTGCCTGTCCATCTTTTTACCCAGAAGGCTCTGGGGAGGGGCAGGACTCAACGCTTTTGAAGTACGCATGTCAAAGGAGGTCTCTGTCAGTGGCGCACCGTACACAGAGAGAGGCCTATGATTCATTGTTTTTTTTTTGCGGTACACCACTTCAAGAAATTTGGCGACGCTACATTAGAGAGCCAACTTCTGTAATTGCCGCCTCGACTCGCAGACACTTTTCACACACACTTCACACAAGCACACACGCAGACAAATATGCGGGTCGGCATACCCCGGTGTTTGCGTGCACGAACACTCATACCCAAATGTACTGAATGCACGTGCCACGTGCACAAGCACACCTTATCATGCATAAATGTATATTAATATAAACATATCCTCACCCCGACACTACCCATCAGCACGCTTGCATACATGCTCACATAGAGACACACATGGCCCTTACCCTAACCTGGATTTACAGCCCCTCTTTTAGTTTCATTTTTGCATATATATATATATATATATATATATATATATATATATACACACACACACACACACACATACATGTATGTATATGTATGTATATGTATATATATATGTATATATATATAAAATGTACATTGCTTATTCCTGCATATCATGTATTTTATTTACCTTTTATCTGTTCTCATGTGAAGTGCACTGTATTTTTTTTGTGCCATATAAATAAAATTTAACCGATATATGTATTTAAAGTGTGCGTGCGTGTGTGCCCATGTGTTACTATAATGTCTATTGACATGTACTACCCTCTTCTCTCCCCTCCACACAAACACGCTCATGACACTCACACAGCAAACACACTTCTCCAAACAAGAGTGCAGTAACACAACATTAAGCGGTTTTCTCTTCTCTGTTATCTCCAGCTTCCTTTTTGCCCTTTGGTTAAACATTCTCTTGGCATGCATGATCTCATTTAACTTTGATTTCCTCTTTTTCCAGGACGACATCCTCGATGGTTCCAATTTCCAGCCCATTCCCCAATTTTCAACCCCAATGACAGACAACACACACTAGAATGGCTGTTTAGCTCAAGAAGGGAATTGGTAAGTGATGATTTTAAATGCTGTTTAAGATAAAAAGGAGGGTTCGCAGCCGATAAGGATTTGCTTGGGTAGAGAGCAGGAAGCATGGAGATCTTGGTTTGTTTGGCAGTGTATGTACTCTTACAGCGGTGGCATAGTGCATGTACAGTTTAGCATATGAAATACAGTATATGCATACTTGTTATACACTACATATATGTACCACACACTGAACTGTACTACATATTAGCTTGACAGACATAGTAAACTGATGTCATATTATTATTATTATTATCATTATTATTGTTGTTGTTGTTGTTGTTGTTATCAACCCTTGCAGGCTTAGTTATTTTAATGCAAAAAAATTACTTTGGACTTAATTTCTTTGTACAAAAGAATATCCGTTATGTTTTGGAGTAATTTGGTCATCCCAGCAAAAAAAATAGAGCAGATGCAAAATTCAGCTGAAACATTTCAAAAGTAAGCAGGTGCACATATCAGCTTTGATGAAGTTTGCATGATCATAAATGAGCGATGTGATGCAATTTGTAAATCAATATCCATAAAACTGATTTATCCTTGAAACAATACAAACCACTGAAATGAGATAAAACTTCACAAAGAAGTTGCGCGTTTCTTTCTTTTTTTTCTGGACCATTTGAGAATTAAACACGTGCGAAAATGAGTCAACTATTTTCGAATATTAAATGCAGGGGGGGGGTTGCGTCTAATTTTGATCGTCTCATATTGCCACAAAATATCTTCTCTATATTCTTTCATCGGTTCATGCGCCAAAATATCAATTCTGTTTATTCGTCTCTGAGCTTTATCAGGGTTGGTCCATTCTTGTCTATATAAAAACAAACACAACCGATCCATCCGCACGCTGTCCTCGCTAACCCTGGAAGGTGCAAATCTTAAATACCGGCTTCATCTCAGACAATTCCACTGACATTCCTTGGAGGCTGACTCGTTGAGAATATTTGCTGAATTTGTTCCTGATTAACCTCTTGACTGTGGAGAATGTGTCCAGCATGGAGGCGCTCCTCCGCTGCCTGAGAGGAGCGGCTCATTGTTGGGGGCTCGATGTGGTTTGTGTAATCCGCTATAACCAATACCATAAAACCAAAGGATTCTAGAAATCTGTTTTCAACACGTTCGGAGCAGGAGCGAACCTGGGAATATTCTCTCCCGCTCTCTTCCCGACTCTGTCATGAAACACACGGCGCCCCATTTCCATAGCAATCGGATTAGTTCCAAGACCAGGCAAGTAGGAGTAATGTAAGTAACCATAGAAATTTAAATATAGGACATCAAAAACATTGTTGGGCATTTGTTTATTCTTGAACCATCTCTGTTTCTGTCTTCGTCCTCTCTCTCTCTCTCTCTCTCTCTTCCCTCTCTTCTGTGTGTGTGTGTGTGTACAGATAAGATGAAAACACATCTCTCACATTTTCCGTCATCCTGAGACGGGCTAACCTCCACGAGGTTTCATGTGTGTGTGTGTGGGTGTACTCTGCATCCTGCTTTCCCAAGTCGCTCTGCTACAGTCGTAGGCCGTTTAGCTGTGTTACATCGCAAAATGCCCAGTTTCGAAAAACATCGACACCCATTATTTTACCCCGATGCTGTCCAAAACAAACATCGGCGCAAACGTTGAACCCCCCCCCCCCTGCCAAACAAGAGACAGCCAGCACACCTCGTACCCAGCAACATTACTCATAGCCGGAACGGCACACGTCGGTTCAAGACGACATGCAGAAGTCACCGCATTACGCCATCTATATTTCGAGTAAAAGCGCGTCATCTGCTTCACAGAGATTGACTTGTCGGCGTAAAACAAACCATGCAGAGCTTCTGCTAGGCCCACATACAGTAACTCAAAGCAGGTCCCCGCTGCGGCGCTGACAGGCCTTGGTCGTGTAAATGCATCTTCAGAATAGAAGTATCGCTCACGCTTAGCTGCAACACACTTCTAGCTGTCCAGGTTTTAAGAGTCTGTATGAATGTGAGAGTGGAAATCTATCTGACGCTGGTAGATAAAGGCAGGGCGGAGGCGTAGGGATGTCATCGGGGTGTGTGTGTGTGTGTGTGTGTGTGTGAGATACTGTACTGGGATCCTGTGTTTGGCCGATCACCTGGGAGTGAGTGTGTTTGATGCGTCTCATTCTCTTGCATGAATTCAGTCGCACTACAAGGCCACAGTTGCATAAATCCCGCTACTGGCCTGCATGGATATGAG
>NC_079229.1:18547655-18665155 GCF_029633865.1 Lampris incognitus | reverse complement strand
CTGAAATACACTAAATGGGCAGTTATTTTATTTAGCTGTCGATTGCACCAACCATCTTTTGCAATTTTTTTTGCATTTTTTGTTGCAAAATTGCAATTATTTTTTTTGCAGAATTTTAATTGCAAATAAATCACCTCTATTGAAATGACAGTATACACTGATGTGACTTCTGCAATCGCATCTCTTTATATGTAGTTTTGCAAACAATTTTTTACATATTGGAAAAAGTAGAAGAGCTCAGAGCACATTTTTTTGGTGCTTTAAATTCAAGCGGTGACTTTGTTGATGCCGTTTCAGGTGAAACAAACACCATGAGCTTATAAATTCCCCTGCCATTACTGCAATTTTTCATGCATTTTTTTAAAAAATTTTGTTCAACTTGTTTTATACCAACAGACAGACAGAGATGTCGCATCTCTCATCTTGTCATTGTTCAACACAATTCAATACACCTCGAACGGGCTCACATTGTTGCAGCCACAATTGGGTGAAATAATGCAATAAGTTGCATGTGAGATATTCAAAGGATAATATACACAATACAAATGTACATTTCAAGGGATGCGTGTCGCCCTGTCGCATGCACACATTCACCCACATACATGCATACGGTGTATGTACTCGCTTCAAACACATTCGCGCGCACACACACACACACACACACAAAAAGGCCAGTCGCCTTAGTACTGAAGCGTCCAAGTCACTAAACAGATTCTCGTACTCCAACCCCCGTCTCTCGACAGGCAGCTGCCTGGGATCATTTTGCAAACACAAGGTATTCCACCAAGAATTGATTCTGTTACCAAGTACATTGATCATGCGCATCGCCCACGGACAGAAGATGGCTTTACAAGCAATAAGATGGGAGACAATTATATTATTTTAGTGAAATAAGACAGAGTACAAGTGGCGAGTGCCAATAGCCTAGGCGGGGGTGGGGGGGCTGGGGGATAGCACACGCGGCCCCCTCTGCGGCTGCCTCCGTGTGTGTTTGTGCTCCATCCTCAAGTGGCACGGTAATCCACTAAACTTTCCTCCACCCGCTCCTCTCGATGCAATCAGGATGCGAAGGCTCACCAGTGATTGCGTTCATTTGTAAAAGCATCCAAGCCAAAATTGAACCCCAAGGCTGATAAACTATAAAGATGCTGATCAGATCGCGGCTAAGGAGTCCATACTTGAGGGCACAAGGTGTCAGGGCTAGAGCCAAAAGAGCAATGACTCTGTATACCCCACTCGGAGCCGGGCGACCGCTCCGGAATACAAACAAGAAGAGAGAAAATGCAGGGAAAATGACGGTAAACTGCAGGGGGAGACTCCCCCCCCCCGCATCTTTGGAGGAAGAGGAGGCTTTTAACATTTATCCTAGCTGCTCTTTAACAACCCCTATCATGGAGTCCATTCATTGCCGGTGGTTCGGCAATGAATTGCAACGTATTGATGAGCTTAAGAGTGTCAAATTTAGTCCGGTACAGAAGGGGCATGAAAGAAAGGGAAGGAAGCGTTCAGGGGCCAGCGATGTTTTGTTGGATGTGACACATTTGCAGGAATCACAACATCTGTGTGAAAGGCTCATAGCGCGATGCACATGTTCCCTTGTCCCTGCATGTTGCACAGAGCGTCCTTCTGTCACTGCTCCTGACCAACTTTTTGTGTCTTCTGTAAAGTTATTTCTCACAGCTATCGCAGTCTCTCCCGCTAAAGCGGACAGTGTCACTACTTTAAACACACACACGTCTCCCTCTGTTAAGGCGTAAAGATTGAGGACGCGCAGACAAGAGGGATGGAAAAGGGGGGAGAGGATCTGAGCCTGTTTTTCTCCTCTCCATCCTCATGGCCCCAGCGTGGTAAATGTCAAAGAGCAGTCAGCGGGAGAGACCCGTTCCAGGAGGCGCTGTGAATGGGACGATTGAGGACCCCGTTTGATTGACAGCTCGTCTTCTCCCGCTCTGCCCCGGGGGTGATTGACAATGTGGTTCATCTCACATTTTGTGACTGAGCTAATCCAGTAAATTCCTACCAGACGCTGCACAACTCAGCAGAGACCCGCCGCTCCTTTCCCAGGTGGAGTTTTTTTTTATTTTATCTCTTCCTCCCTAAAATAAATATGTTTTTCCATCTGTGGCACTGAAAACAAACCGGAGGGGACTATAATTAAGTGTAAGTACATAATTAAGCAAGTTTAGAGAAGTGCGAGTTTTCAATGAATTAAAATGTAGACTAATTACATGTGGGAATTATCCTGCTGTTGTGGTAGTGATTAATATTGTCATAGGTTACTGTCTCAATATGCTGCCAGTTGGAAATTGGATCACCTCACTGGAACGATTGATCTCTTGCCAAGTTCAATAATTAATTGACTCAACAATCACTGCCACACAACTATCTCACGCGTCGCTCTGCGTGCCCACAAGGTGTTCAACTTGTCCTCCCGACCTTGCACCTGTATTTTGATGTGCTTTTTTTCTCCCCTTCCCAGCAATGCCTCTCACCACCTTGCAGCTGCCTCTTGAAAGAGGAATGAAGACATTTGCGAAAACACAGTTAACCCGCAAGACTCCCCGTCCGTGTGGTATGAAACGTGTCTTTGCCCTTACTCTGCTAAACACTGGGGGTGTTGCAGGACCCAGTCCCTCGCAGCCGTGACCCGCGTTAGCAAACCCGGGCAGTAGAAAGTGGAATATGGGGAATATCCGACACCCTCATTAATCATCATTTCTAAATGATTACTCGATGCGGCTATGTTTTTGCAAGTGTGATTAATTGCCGACTGTACCCAATCAAGCAGCAGATTACCTGCCTAAGCTTTTGCAAGGGGACGGCGCTAACCTTGTCGGAAAGCACGGGAGCACGGCCTGGTTAGGCGTGTCACAGAAAATTAAAAGAGACAACGACGAGAGTCAGGTATGGACCCTTTATTAAAAAAGGGACAGGCGTGACATATGATGGATGTAAACTGAGCTGCCAGGCGGGATGTAAAAAAAGAAAAAAAAACTGCTGCAAAGAAACTCGGCCAACTCCACAAAAATGGAAAACAAACAAGTTATAGAGAAGTTAACACGATTTATGATATAATAATTCTTGCATTCTTTGAAAAACATTCCTGAAAACATACCTATTACCTCAATATTGTGAACTTTTCGCTCGTGAATGGCTAGATTCAGCCAAGCGATGTCAGCGGTGATTCTCTGTATTGCACATTGCATTGTGCATTTGGCTCCTGTGTTCTGTCTAACCGATGCAGCCAAGTCCAAAGGACAATGCCCCAGTGTGTGCAGATCAGGTGTTCGTCTCCGTAAGCATGATGAAAGCCCCAACAACTAGTTGTGACAATGGAAAAGTGAGATAATAGCCGGCTGAGATGAATTGGGAATGACTGGTACAAGCATCAAGCATGTAGGCCTGTGCGGCATTGCACACTGCAAATGGTATGTGTTTGAAGTCAGAGGAACCGAGGGCTGCTGCAGACTTTGTGTCTTCCGCCATTTTTCCGTCATGGAGTCTTCTGCAGTTTATCACATTGCACGTTCATTCTCTATTCATGACATGCAAACATCAAAATAGGGCCGAATCCTTGAAAACAGAATAAATATTGCATCGGAATACACAGGCAGACGTATTTGTACTGATTTGACTCGTGCTTTCAGAGCCAGTACCCATTAGAGGCAAATATTTGGTTCACATACACAAATGAGCCCTCATAATTGCACGATTTTATGCACAATTCAAATTCAAATCATTCATTCTTGACACAGCCAATACATCTGTCACGCGGCTCCTCTCTTTTTCTGTTGAATAATTAAAAAAAAAAGAAATAGAGAAACATACTAATGAGAGAACTTTACTTGAGGGCTTTGCCGCTTCACTGACTATCATATTAATGTATTCCTGTGTGAATTAAACGCATCATCAAACACCTAAGTTCCCTCCATATTTCTCTGTGAAGACAAGGGCTGGACACTGGTGTCTACCTTGCCCTCTGCTGAAAATGAAGGGCACGCTTCATTATTACACACCTCTAGTGATTACTTGTTAATAACCATGCACCCCCTCCAAATCGCCAAACACACACACACACACACACACACACACACACACACACACACACACACACACACACACGTAGATGTATGGAGATTTATATATATACACACACACACACACACACACACACATATTACATGTATGTATGTAGATTTATATATACACACACACACATATATACATATATATATTACATGTATATATATATATATATATATATACACATACACACACACACACACACACACACATATACACACACACACACACACACATATATATATATATATGTCTTCCTATGGTCTATGGATGAATATCTGGTAGAAACTATGGTGCTTTCAAAAGACAAGTAAAATCCAAAAACAAAGTTTGTTCTCCGTTCTTGCATGTTACCATTGATACAATATCATGACAAACCATCAACGGTACGACTCCTCTTTCTTTCACATCATTTTTCATCCTTCCTAACTCTCTGCAGCCTCTTTCTCTTTTTCTCTCTTTCTTTCTTTCTGTCTGTCTTTCTTTCTTTCCTTCTGTCTCTCCTGTCTTCTCCAGACTGCCTGAAGCTCCGGTGACTGCCAGTGTAATCTGTGTCTGACCTTTCTCCACCTCCTTAAACCTCTCTCTCTCCCTCTCCCCCTCCATCCCTCCCTCCCTCCCTCCCTCTTTTCATTTTTTAATCACTGGAGAATGACAGTCATCGGGGTTCTTTTCCTCAACTGGCTGACAGCTTCAGCTGACTCATTATGGCCAATTGGAAATGGGAGCGTCAACAGAGTTATTTCGGAGGCCATTGTGTGACAGACCATACATGCCGGATCATGCACCATATAATGGTTCGTCCCAGGTTGAAAGGAATATCTTAATTATCATCGTAGACATTAGCGCCAAGGCATTAAACGGGCTAACAGAATGGATTTTGTTTCCACTCGTTCAACTCAAGTTTTCAGATAAGAAGTGATGCCTTACATACCTGAATCTGAGCTAATGACCCAGGCGGGAAACAAAGCCAAAACAAGACGGGAGTACAAAGCTAAAAGCCATGCAGTTGAAGATGAAATGCTGGTTTCAGTTATTTTGAATACATTTGCCTATAGGTGTCGCGGAGCAATGCGGGCCATGTCTGATTGATCACGTCCCACAGGGATGACAGTTAGCGTGCCATTTACTCACAACAGCGTTGGCTACACAAAACCAAGCTCACACAACCTGTGCAGATAGCGCGGTCTTTCATTTTTAACATGTGCATGCTAAACCTGGCTGATAAACGATTTGCCTAGCAGCACTTCCGTCCATATTTTATCATGACAGACGCTTGGTGGCATCACCAGAGTTGGTGTATATCCAGTATTCAGGCAAAACACTTCTCCTCAACCCCTCAACAGCTTGGCTGCCGTAATTAACTTTCACAGGACTGATGGGGGCCTCTTTCAAAGAAACGGGACTAGAACGGAATAGAATAGAATAGAAGTGAATTTGATATGCAGGTACAAATGAGCAAGAAGGATTACAAAAACAAACAAACAGAATACTGATATATGCAAACCAAGGTTATACAACAGATATTCGACAGACATGTTTAGACAAGGGTTGCCAGTCAGTCATGCTTGCAGCTTATTGCTTGCTGCAAAGATAACCTTGTTAGTCCAACAAGCTCTTGTTGAGGGCAGAAATGGATGAATCGGTGTTTATACTTGGAGATCTGCAGCTGCTAGACACCACAGTCTTGCAGTGGTGCAGTTGAAACCTTTAAGCCGTGGTGCGCTGGCATCATTCGGAGTCAATATTCTGAATGTGGACAACTTTGCCAAAGAACGAGCGGGGCAGGAAATTGTTTTTTAAAAAAAAAATATTTTGTGCCCTGGCAATAGTGCCTGTGAAACCCAAACGATTTTCTATTTTACTAGCAAAACTGATGTCACCTGCCAATTGTCAAATACAGAAAACAAGCAACAGCTAAAATTGAGCAGGAATTTGACTGTTGGCTGGAGTTAATTTCTCACTCTAATTAGGACCAAAAGTGAACTTTGATTTTGTTATTTGTTGTTCTTCAAGCTTCAAAGCCCACAGTAGTGTTGCTTGGAATGAGCCGAGATATTCATGCAGCTCTTTGCACAATTTTTATGAATAAAACACACCACAATGGAGAGGTGACAGATCAATATGTGCTGAACTGGGCAGATTAGTGTGAGATTTCTCCTGGCAGGTTACAGGTCGGGACTCGTATAAAGGGATGATTATACACACAGCTGCAATTTATCATGTACACCTTCATGTACCACATGCATTCAAACACTGACTGACCAGTTGACTGACATGCTCTTTGTCCGTGCGTGTAGTCAACACACACACATAGACATTCATGCACTTGTGCAGAGATGCACATAAATACACCGAGACACACACACACACACACACACACACACACACACACACACACACACACACACACACACACAAACAGAGACCATCGAGACCAGCCTGCTCTTCCTCAGTCTAACCCTAACCAGACAAACTGAATCTTCTTCTCCAGGCCCCAGGTGACTTCCTGACTCTCCCTGATTGGATGGATCCTGTGTGTGCCTTTTGTTAAAAGGGATCATTAATAGCCTCAGTGTGACCTCTGACCGTCCCTTTAAATCATTAGCCAGCCGACTGATGGTTTCTATTTACCATCCCCACAGGAGATCTTAAAGGCTCTGGCTAAATATCATCGCTGGGGAAGAGGATAAGAAGGTTCGTTATCTATGAGTGTGTTTTAACAGTGAAGGTGATGCACCGTATTTAGTTGCCGGACCCCTACATCAAGCAAAACATATTATTTCAAACAATTATGTCCATGGATATTCTGAGGGGCCTACTATTTTGCTAAAAAACACAAACTATTTTGGTCCCTATTTTGTTGCTCTCTTTCCAGCAAATGGATCATTACCGCATAGATAAAGATCATACAATCAAATGTTAATATTCATACTTCAGGTTATTACATAATACAAATCAGGACACAGAACAGTCTGCCACGTGATGCACTCAAAGGGAGAGATGAGTCTTGGACAATATAACATATTATTGGCAAATTAATCAAATTATTATGAACAAGCAAAGGGGACTGCCAGATAGTATTCTACATGTATATTGGCGTAGTAAATTGCTCTTTTAACGAATGATTTATCCTAATTTCCACAAGAAATTTAAGATAAATGAAAGAGATGATTACAACTTATTTAGTCAATATTTGCTTACAGTATTTCCCTCAAAATTGGAATAACAGATTTTGTGATTCACCTTACAAATAAACCGACATCTTCCCTGGATTCCAGATTGAGTTTACAATACAAATACAAACAGTACTCCACAAAAAGAACTGAAAAAGTATATTACCAGATTAAATCCATAATCAATTTTCCAAAGCCTATCACATGTAACCTTAAACACTTTTGTACATCTCTGTGTGCCTGTTTTTGTATTTCTGTGTGTGTGTGTGTGTGTGCGTGTGTGCGCGCGTGCGCGCGCGCGTGCGTGCGTGTGTTCGTAGTCCTCATTTTTCACGCAAGTGTCCGGCTGTGTGTGCCAAGTGCTGCTCATGTGTCCATTTGTGTGCATGTGTATATAAATGAGATAGTGGGGTAGCTTGCTCCCATTCAGTAACCTATCACTTAAATCTGGCTGCAGGGCAGAAAGTCCATTTGTCACGTCACGCTTTTGTTATCGCACAGCTCTTCAGAGAAAACAAACAACCAAAGTACACAAAAGGACCTCCACAGAAAACTGCTGCCTCATCCAATGAGAGGTTTATATGAGATATGAGTGGAGTGAAGAGGGTGGGTGGGGGGGCATGGGGGGTACAGAAGACGGGGTAAATGTGTGTGTGTGTGCATATGTTTGTGTGTTTTCATGTGTTACTGAAATGGGCTACATGGCATAAATATTTGTGTGTGTCTGTGAATATGGTTATATGTGTGTGTGTGTGCATTTGGGTGGTTGGATGTAGGGTGGGGGAGCTGGGTGGGGGGGTGTTAGGTGGGGTCCCGAGGCCTTGCCTCTCCGCCCCGTGCTTAAATCATGTGTACAAGCTGGTTCCAATAAACTGTTAAATTTGATAAAGAGGTCCAGTGTTATATTACAAAGCCCAGAGGGTGCGCGGACCTCTGCTATCATGAATACATTTTGCCTGATAATAACGCTGCGACTTCAATCGCTGCCACAGGAAAAAAGCCGCTGCCCTCCTGGAAATCAAGTTGGTGGTGGTGGGTGGGTGGGTGGGTGGTGGGGGGTGACACCTGTATAAATGGACAGGCGATAAGATTATAATATATTTATGCGTTCTGGCTTTGGCGTTAAGGGACTCCTACAAGTGAGTCGCACTAGCAAGTGCCATAGGGAAATCCGTTGGGAGGCAAATCCACTCACTTCAGAGCGAAGACAAGTCTCTCATTCATGAGGCTAAACGCCACAGAGAGAGACACCACGGCATTTTGTCATAAGTCAGTCAACCGATATACATTTTTTTTCAGGGTATGTTTAAGAGACATTAAAATTGTTTGGATAGTTTAGAGCGATTCCAGTACAGGTGAACTGGTGGGGGGGATACGCCCTTGAATAGAAATGTACACAACTGTGAGATAAGATGTTTGCAAATAAACATCACATCAACGCTCCGACATATCGACATTCCAATGATATTATTTCATAGTCTGGAATTTCTAGAAGACAGAAGACAGACACATGCACGTGCACACACACACACACACACACACACACACACACACACACACACACACACACGCACACACCTAACCAAATACCATAAAAACCAAAAGCATGCCATCTTGGGATTTCATAACAGCATTAGAAGCAATATTATAATATTATGTTGCTCCTCCGCACTTGCACCGCTCTTCTTCCCCCCATCTGCGTTCCTGCTGTGTTTCGCAGGAAGCTGCGGAGGATGAGAAGGTTGATAAGTGATGAATGTTCAGTAATTGTAAGAGTTCAGTGGTAAAAAGATTCAAATCCATGACAGTGAGGAATGTCAGCGAGCCCGGAGGCAGATTTGGGGATGGAAGAGGGAGTGCATCCAGCCTGTCTACATAACAGATCACACCTCAGCTTGGTCACTTGCTCACAACTCTGATACTAAAAGGAGTGTGCCTCCATTACAAATGTATGTCACTACAAAAAGCTTGTGTTTATTATGCCATCAGTGACTTGCAATAAAGCGAGTATAAAATTTATGTACATACAATGATTTAAGACTCCCGGCAAATGAAAATAAATAAATAAATAAACAAACAAATGGGGGGAGGGGGGATCAAAATTTTCATATCATCATCACCATCTGTCACTTTGGAATTGTGGAATGAAATAACCCATGAATGCAGAAATAACAGGGAATAAATCTGTGTGAATACTAATTTAGGTGATAGGTAGGCCCTACATGATGAGAATGAAATTATTTCTGTCATAAACATAAAAAAAAGCGTAAGCAAAGCCTTGCAATGCTCTAGTTGCAGCTTCGAAGGGTTTGATGCTTAGCTCTTCATACTTCATACTTCTTAGCATAATTATGATACAGATCACTTTTCACACAGTTGTTTGTCTGTAGCTACACTCATGCATGTTTTTATGCATTGCATGCAGTAAGTGTGTACCTACATGTGTGTGTGTGCACGCACGTGTGTGTGTGTGTGTGTGTATGTGTGTGTGTGTGTGTGTGTGTGTGTGTGTGTGTGTGTGTGTGTGTGTGTGTGTGTGTGTGAGTGCAGGCATACTGTGCTTCTGTCTCAGCTTAGATGCCGTCCTGTGACAGCAACTGTGCAAAACCTCAGTAGTCAAACACATTTTTAGTGTATACGAGCGTAGGTTGTTTGATTCTGTGTATGTTAACCTACCTCTTAACCAACAATCAGTGTCTTATTTCGACATGCAGACACGCTGTGCTAGGCAGGAGAAACTCAACACCCTGCCAAATGATATTAGATTTGGCCTGCCTGCCTCGGATTTTGACAGAAGATTTTGTTTGGCAAAGAATTCAATGAATTGCAGAGGAGGCCAGTTTTTACAAGTATAATTATGACTGAGCTTTGATTATCATCAATTTAGCTATCAGGGAGGTTTTATGATCCATAACAGCGATTGCCCGTGTGTGGATGTGTTTGTTTGCATGGCCATGTGTGCGGCGATACATAAACTCTTGGATGTGTGCCTACATGCATGTGTGAATCGTGTGAATCTATCTCTGCCCTCTCGCATGTGCATGTCTGCAATTCTTTCTGCGAGTACGTATTCCCCACTTGCCCTCTGTGGGTCTTATAATCAGGCTGCTGTTATTTCATTCAAGCTCCGTTTGATATCACACCACTTAGTAGGTCAACTTTCAGTCATGAGGCTCAACATGCCGTGTCCCATCCAATGAGGAATGTCAAGTAGTATTTTTGAAGCAAAACTATCTTGCAGGGGGATTATTGGAGAAAGCGCGCACGTAAATGGTACTCCGAAAATGTTCCTTTACCCAATCGTGGCTGAGAGAGCAGAGAACCAAAGTGTTGGAGCCCAACAATTATTGAGCAATCAAGCTCTTTCCTGTAGTTGGCTCACTCTCTCCTGTAAGAGCGATATATCAATTTACCCGTCAAGACTGGACGAAAGAACAAAGGAGCTCAGAAGTGGCTGTTTCGGCTTTAAACGCATTCTATATAATTTGCCTATGCTATGTAACGAGGTTTCCCAGTTGTTGTAGGATAGGTGGGACAAAACTGGCAGAGTCTGATAAAAATGATTGCTCTCTCTATAGGCACAGTACGAGGTTTTATGGTGCGATCATCAAGGATGCCAATTTAGACAGTTACTGTGCATAAACCCAAACCGATGCGAACACAGAACAGCACGTGTTGGGCATTATCCAGACTTTAAGAACAACCCAGCCATGTGAGTAATCCCTGTTGGACTTTATTCAGATAATCCTGTGAGAATGTATTAGATCATCACAATTAGCACGCAACGAATAAGATGATGGTCAGCGCCTCATGTTTTTGACATTTCTGAAAGCTGATGGGCTGATTTGATGCTAATGCGTGTGTGATTCATACGCCAACGCTGTTTGTGATGATATAAGAGGCTGTGGTAATTGACACTCGCTTAGCGTCCATGCAGATAGGCAACGTTAGCGTCAGAAAGAGGGGGGATTGGGCGTCCGGGTGGTGTGGCAGCCTATTACGTTGCCTACCAATATGGGGATCGCTGGTTTGTATCCCCGTGTTACCTCCGGCTTGGCCGGGCGTCCCGACAGACACAACTGGCCATGTCTGCAGGTGGGAAGCCGGATGTGGGTATGTGTGTTGGTCGCTGCACTAGCGCCTCCTCTGGTCAGTCGGGGTGCCTGTTTGGGGGGGGGGGGGATAGCGTGATAATCCCACACACTGCGTCCCCCTGGTGAAACTCCTCACTGTCAGGTGAAAAGAAGCGGCTGGCGACTCCACATGTATCGGAGGAGGCATGTGGTAGTCTGCAGCCCTTCCTGGATCGGCAGAGGGGGTGGAGCAGCGACCGGGACGACTCGCAAGAGTGGGGTAATTGGCCGGATACAATTGAGGAGAAAAAGGGTTAAAAAAAAGAAAGAAAGAGGGAGGATTGTGAAACGGGACGTAAATAATGTACTGTAGGTGACAATGGGCTACAAGGAACAAGTGCTGCAAATACAACGACATGCAATTGTTGGTTGATTGCTCCCAAAGCCACTCACCAACTTCTCATGTTGCCTCAAACTGTCCGTCGTCCGTGCACCATGCTAATCTAATATAGTACAAGCAGCTGATTCAACTCAGTAAATGCAAAGGATGTCGAGGCAAAAAAAAAAAAAAAGAAGAAAAAAAAAAGTTACACAAGGAAACAGTGGAGACCAGCTCCCTCGCTCGCTGGATGCGGGGCTCAAGTGACCAGACTGACCAAACAACAACAGTGTCCACTACACCGACTTCCTCCGAAATTAATCTGAGGAAATGCAAACCGGACAAGTGGTATTAGCAGGACAATCATAGGCCCGGGCGGTATTAACGGCGTGATTAATCGAGACTAAGAACGAGAGATAGAGGGATGGTGGTGGAATGGAGGAAAGAAAGAAGGAAGGACGGAAAGAAAGAAAAACAGAGAGGTTTATAGCAGAAGTGGGCAGAGATGCTGAAAGAGGATTGCTATAGTCAGAAGAAGAAAGAGATGGATTGACATCGCCTTTGGGGGTGAGTGGAGAGGACACGTTCTCTCTATTTTGGGTGGCTGGACCCTCCCTCATTGTTAATTGGAGTCCTGGGCTGTGTGTCTCTGTGCTCGGTGTCATCCCTCAAGGTGCAGGGAATTACCGTGTCTGCTCCCCCCCCCACCCCCCCTCTATATTTAGGCCATTAAAGGTTGCATGGCTTTAAAAGGGAAAGTCAAAAGATGCCATTCTTTATGAATGTCTGAGAGTATGAACAGGGTCGTTGCTCCTCTCCCTCCGTTCCCCCAGGATTTCACCTTTTCAAATATAACAAATGCCTCAATTAAAATCCCTTTCAAACACCATGCTTATTTTTCGATAACAATCGTCCGCCGCTCCACTTTTTTCCCCCACTACCTCTGCTCTCCCTCTGTCTCTCTTGCTCTCTCTCTCTCTGAAAAAAAGCTAACACAGAGCAGACAAACCTTTGTGTTTAAGAGAAACGAAGTGAGGGATGAGGGAGAGAGAAAAGAGGGGAGAGAGAGAGATAGACGGTTACAGTAAGATTGGAACTATCTAAGACAGTCAGGGGGGAGAGACATGGCAAGATATTGAAGAGAGAGATTAAAAGTGCAGTATGAAGAGAAAGACAGGGGACGTGAGGAGGGGGGGGGGATCTCGAGAGAAAGAGGAAAAAGAGTGATATAGACCGAGGGAGATGGAGCGAGGCCGAGGGGGAGAGGGATAGTTCGGATGATTGGAGGGATGCAGGGCCTTGCAATGATGTGAGCCAGCAGATGGCAGGGTAAGAACAGTAATATGACCAGGTCCTCTCTCACTGTGAGTAGCTAAACCGTGGGTCAGTGGGGAGTTCACACACACACACACACACACACACACACACACACACACACACACACACACACACCTACACACACCCATCACAACTCACATTGATTTGCACAAATAACCACTCGTACGTCCAGCATGTGTGTATAGAGATCCATTTAATCCATTTAGCCTGTCAAGTAAGTTATGCCGTTAATGCATAAGAATGTGTTGAATATATAGTCTCTGCATGTTAATTGTTTCCGTAATTATTAATGTTGTTTTAATGTATACACTTTTGGAAAATAACCCCAAGGGGGAAAATAGAGATAGAGGAAAAAAATTAAATCCTCCAATATCAAACCTAGATGCAGGTATAGGAGCATGAAAACACACACACACACGCACACACACATTTTTCTCATTTGCATACAGAAAGTAGATTCACTACAGGTTCAGTTTTTTTGCCTCAACTTTTAGACGTTTTATTTGGCTTGGCACTCATCTATGTACACTGGTGACTGTAGGGCAAATATTTACCAAAGTCAAAAATGTCATGTTTACTTTCACATGGAAAGTTGATTTGTTCTTTTAAGCTGCTTGCTCCTGATAAGTCAAAACACATCCACTGCTGTTTGCGCGGCTTTGTCAAAGGGGTTACTGGTGACGTACCATATGCAAGTACAAAGTCTAATAGTTACAAGACAGTTTGTCGCCATTTGAGGCTCAAAGGGAAATGAAACTAATGCTGAATAATGCGTTCTTAGGCCGTCATTAGCATCAGAGTAGTGAAATGTATTAGGGCGCTATAGCAGATGGCTGGTTTTAATAAAAGGCCACTTAAAGACAGCAAACAACAGCAAACAAGTAAATTTAAAAAACATGGGGCTGCTCACTGGCCTCAAACCCGGGGACGCTATCAGCATCTGCACTGTAATGCTGCAGAGATTAACTGCCTGTTGTTGTTTAGCTTAGCTTCATCTTGGCTGCATTCGATTAAGCTCTCGGGAGGAAACCAAATACAGACTTTTTCCATTCAGTAATATTGACTAATTAATAATTATGTCAGTCCCTCCTTTTCAGCTTTTGGCTACACACAGTGACGGACTGGGTTAGAAGAACGGCCCTGGCTCTTGCGACACACACCGGCCCTATTTCCAAGTCCGACGTCAATCCATTCGGTTAAAGCCTTGAGAGAAATCCATACACACTGACTAGCATGCAGGGATTCGGTGCTCAGAACACACACGCAACCAATACACGCTAAATAATCACTGACTTTTATGTGATGACGATGAACATCTCAGACTGGCAGAGTGCTAAATGGGACCTGTGAGCAAACATACTACTTAAAGTGATCTTTTTGGATCTTTCACACACAAGGGAAAGGAAAAAAAATCTTATCAAAACCACATTAATTGAAGAAATCTAATATTGAAATGTTTACTGTATTTGCCGGACTACAAGTTGCTTCGGTGTATAAGTCATATTTCTATGGGGGGATGCAGTATTTTCAATTGAGTCATAAGATTAAACAGTGCCTGCTAGTGGCCTTAGTTGAAATGCAGCGTATAAGTTGCTTTGGAATATAAGTCGCAGGACCAGCCAGAGGAGTAAAAAAAACCCCCAGCAACTTAAGGTCCGGGTTCGCTTGCTCCCATGATACCGAATGGTGCCACCTCTGCTCTAAAATCTGCCTCCAAAATCACCAAATAGCCCAAAGCGGCACATGCTTACTTTCTTTTAGGCCTTGGCTTAATGTAAAAATGTACTTTAGGCAGTGCTAAGCGACGTTACTGCTCCCTATAGTCTATTTCTAAATTCCCGTTTGAAGCAGTTTGTTAAGTACAATAGCCAACAGTAGGCTACTGTCCTTCAGTCAATTAAACCCAGTGAAATGGAGAATTTGTCCATTTCATTACATTATTTTGATTTAATGTACACATGTCAGTTAGACTGTCATGTGTACAAAAAAATCCTCGACTTCACTTTAGTGATCGACCACCTATGTGAGCAGCCTGGATGGATGTGATCATTAGCCTGTAAGAGGTTTCCTCTGTAAGTTATTTTGAATAAAGATGATCAAAAACAAAGCCATTTTTTCTTTTCTTTTTTTGGAAAACTATAATCAATGTAATAATCCATTCTGAGCGGTCCAAGTGGCCCATGGTCAGGTGGCACTTCTGGCATTTGCCCACTTTGCCAGATGGCTAGCTGGTTACACGCTGGTTTTTGGCTATGATCATGAATATGTTTTTTCAATGAAAGCTAAAGTTGCACAACATTTTTTTTCCCAGTGTTTCTCAAAAAATTGAACCCAGATCCCCAAAAGGCTTAGCAAATATAAGAAAAACTGAGGAAGGAGCGCAACTCAAAGTATTTTGTCAATTTAATCTTCAAACAAGTGTTATTTTCTAAAGGGTGTGGCTATATGATCAAAAAAGAAAAGAAGCAAAGGCACACTGTTTTGAAGTGAAACATTTAAGAAAGCCTTTAATAGAGCATGGCAAAAAAGTTAGAAACAAGTGGGCCTACACGTTGCAGCCATATTGGCCTTCTTCAAGGCACCAAATGGCGTACGAAACAAGAAGTAAAACAGGGTACAAGTAACACCCACAGGTAAAGGATAGGTGGAGCCTACCAATAGAGCATGTGACAAACAACTGACGTAGATCTATTTCACCACCCGATTCAGTAAACAGGCCGTCAAAATTAAAGACATAATCAAAAGAAACCAGGGAATATTACAAAGTGACCCTCCCCTAAAGATGTCTTCTGTGACGCACCTTCATTCTGTCTTAGGTGGGCACCTCAGAATTAGAATCAGACTCAAGCTTATTGGCCATGTAGGTTTGCACTACATGGACTCTGACTCCGGTGTCGTGGCTCATGGTGTAGGCCATCTACACAGAGGGATAGTTCATAGCCATTTCACAGCCCCGGTGAAAAACCAGTGGCTCCAAAGGCTGAAAGGAAACCACAGATGTGGCAAATGCAATCACTGTGAAAACACTGATAAGAGCAACACCTTTGTTGATGTTTTTGTCAAATAGATCTTTCTATTTGCCAAATAGATCAAATAATTATTTTGCTAACTTCAATACAACCTTTTTGGTCTACAGACCTGAGTGTGAATGTGGACGCTTTTACGTTGGCAGAACTAAAAGACGACTCTAGGATAGAGTGGCAGAACATATAAATGCCATACGTACTAGGAACCCAGCCTACCTCATGGTTGTGGGCAGGACCCCCTACCCCCTCGTCTTTGAAAGTGATGGCCATAGAGGTGTCTTTATAAGTCCAGAAAGAGATCTCTCCTTCAACGGGATACATTCTGGATTAGCACCTTGAATGCAACATCCTTCCCAGGACTAAATGAAGAATGTTATTTCTCCTCTTTTTTATAGATTATATAAATTGAAGTCATATGCATTTGTGCTTGCTTTTGCGTGCAATTCTATTTTTAATGTGTGTTTGGCGATTGACTTTCTTTTTTTGGTGATTATGGTTTTTGCCATTCTAGTGTCTACGTACTGTCTGTCTTTCTGTTTATGTCACTTTTTTGTCCCATGACCTATTGGTAAGTTCCACCGATCCTTTACCTGTGGGGGTTACTTACACCCTGTTTTAGTTCCTGGTTTGTTACACCGTTTGGTGCTCTGAAGAAGGCCAGTATGGCCGCAATGCGTAGGCCCACTTGTTTTTGGGTTTTTCACCCATTCTCTATTAAAGTCTTAAACTTTTTGCAGCAAAACAGTGTGTCTTTGTTTCTTCTCAGTTTGGCTAATATGTTTTGTGATGTGGGAGTAAAGCACAGAGGTGTAACACGTAGGAGTCCCTCTGAAAAACGAACACGTGAGCTTGTTGCAGAGTCACGTTCGGCTCTCAGGTTGAGCTCCTACTGATTCATGCAGGGCAACATTAAGAAGCTTAAAGCTAACATAATCATATAAAACTACCTCTTCCTTTAACAAGAGGTAACACATCTGAAGTTTTCTTCCCTTGTCTTTCCATTTATCTCCCACATCCTCTATTGGTTTGCGTTAGTCTCTCTCTCTCTCTCTCTCTCTCTCTCTCTCTCTCTCTCTCTCTCTCTCTCTCTCTCTCTCTCTCTCTCTCTCTCTCTCTCTCTCTCTCTCTCTCTCTCTGTCTTTCGTTGCTAGTCAAAACCAATAATGTATGATATCTTTCTCTTTAAAGGTCCCTGCAATGCTGTATATACTACACAGACATCCCCTCTTGCCTCTCAGACTTCCACTCTGACTGGATGGTGGTCGTCAAGAGGGTCTCCTGACATCACATCAAAATATGATGTAATGGCTTGTTTATGATTATTTTCAGTTGAATTTGTCCCATTTCTACTGACTGACGGTTGTCGAAGAGTACACAAATTGGATGGCGGAAACCCCTGGTGATGGTGCTCTCCTTTCATCTGCCACAACACCAGTATATAAATCTCTCAAACTCCAATAAAAATATATTAGTTCCTTCTTATGAATCATACGACACGGCCAGGCTCCATTTCTGACCATACTGTGTTAGCTTCAGGCTCTGCAACTTTTTCCAGTGTAAATTGTAAGATATAGTATATTCCGTAGGAGTTCGTCTTCAGGGGGACATATGTGCTCAAGAATTGTCCCACAAACCATTATTTTTCAAGCTAATGGACATTTTTAAGTAATGAATTTTTACTTTTTTTTTGGACAAAAGTATATCAGTATATACTTTTATGGGACCCCATTATTTTATTCAACCCACAGCCTTGGATTGTTTCAGGGGCTTAGCGGGCCTGTAATAAGACACATAGCTATAAGGTCTGGAATGAATGTTTTCCTTCCTTAATTTGGACCTTAACTTGAAACCTGAAAACCAGCAAAAACCTTGAAAAACTCTGCTGTAAAGCACGGTAATGATGAATCGGTTTGTTTAAACTTATATACAAGCCAACGACTACCCAATCTTCTGAGTTTTTTTTATTATTATTTGTAAATGTTATCAAGCTACCTGTGCAATGGACATGTAAATTGAGGTTCATATAAGATGAACATCTAAACAAAGTTGTTTTTTTCTCTCTAGCAAGGGCAAGACATTTCAGCAGTGCCCCCCCCGCCCCTTTTTGGTTGTGCATGCATGCATTCAGTCAAATTCAGCTCATCTCTTTTATTTGGTTATAAACTGGTCTCTAACACCTTTGTCTGTCTTAATTTACGAATCAGCACCACTGCCATCCAAATATTGCTCTCTTCATCCTAAACAGCGGTTTACCTCATTGCTTTGCACCTTGTTGGGTAACAATGGAGCAGGCATGTTGAGACAGACCCCCCCCATTTAAGGATGGTGAAAATGTTTGGGTGGTTCAACCTTTTCAAATTAAATGGATGGCATCCCAGAGAGGCCGATCAAAAATGATTAAAAAGAGTGGAAGACAGCATGTGTGAGAAGTGTCAAGACGAGTCGGCACAGGCTGGCCGACCTGCACCAAGAGCCAGGCAGCTTATTAGCATTTCAGCGCATAGCAACCTGCCTAGCCCCGAGCACTGATCTTAACACGCTCTGTCCAAAACTGCAACTCTCTCTCTCTCTCTCTCTCACTCTCATCCCCTGGTCTCTTGCTCTCTCGTTGCATTCATTTCAAGTTTGGCGGTTCACCTATGACAGGAATGTCTTGTGTGTGTGTGTGTGTATGTGTGAGTGTGTGAGTGTGTGTGAGAAGTGGGCGGGGTGAGAGGAGCGTTTGTACACAACATGCAAAAATCGGTTTAATCCTGTCCAACTGCTACTGTGTAGTCTCTGACACCATGTTCAGGAAGTTGTCAGTTTGCTGCAACAAAACGAACTGTTTAGGAAATAAGGAAAAAAATGGTTTAAAACTGATTTATAACAAACGTGAAATGGAAATAGATTGTACTTTTCACCTGGCGATTTGAAAACTGCTCAGCTGTTATCTCTTTCCCCGTGATACCATCTCTAAGGGTCACATCAATTTCCATCGTACAAACAGAAAGGGATTAAAGCTGCTAACGCTCTTTTGTGTGTTTTTTTGTTCATAGTAGTTGAGTTTGTATTGTGCGGCACAACTTACATTGAATTTGAACTATACAGTAAAGTGGGAACTGAGTTTGTAATGTATAGTAGCTGAATTAGCTTAAGAGTAGTTGAGAAGGGGTAGGAAAAAAGAAGTGTGTACTTGCTCCTAGTCCTTTTCCAACATGTAGCAAATAATCTGATGCCTACAGAGATTTGTTTGCTGAGTTTGATGTGTGGATTTGTTGATCACTTCAGATTACTAGCAATGGCTTATCTATATGTTATATCCTGCTTATTTACATGCTTGAAATAAATCATCATTCATTCATTCATTCATGATACACACACATTTTAGGGCAAAACCAAGGGTCTCTTCCAAAAGAGCCTTGCCAACTTTTCTAAAGTTTAGACATTCATTTGGGGGAAAAAAAACTTTTTAAATTTATGATATTCTGTCTACAACGCACACCATATTTGAGTTCCAGCCACGAGAGTTTGATCAAATACTATTTCAGTAAGAACAGACCTGGCAGGGGCTGCAGGCTAAAAGCACCATCAGGACAAAAAAGTAGCTTTGTCTTTCATTTTTAATCTCTGTCACTCTCTTTTCTCGTCTCATCTTCTTTGGCCGAGTCTGTATTTACTTCACTGCTGCCAAGAAATGTTGTGTGACTTCTCTGCCCAAACCCTTTCAGACAAAGGAACCAGAGAAGAAGTCATTTGAGTTTGGTATCACTTTAAAGCCATACCGCAAGCCTGTTTGAGTTGTCATTATGAATAAGATATAATTGTTCTAATGCACCTTATTACTGTAATTGAGGCTGATCACAAGAAGAATTCACAATGTCGAGATGAAGTTTCACTCAACAGTACCACATATAATTGTATGAAGGTTCAGGTTATTGTGAAACATCTGCAAGGCCTTCACAATGCTACTATGTAACCTCCTCTCTGACACAAAACAGTGAATAAGTCAGAAATACAAAAACCCAGGACATAAGTCCCCCCTGTCTCTCCCCTCTCCTCTTCCCCTCCCTCCTCTCTATTCAGAGTAAAAAAAAAAAAGGATCTGAACGCTTAATCATCGCCAGGGCGTGCCACGTTTCGAAATCAGGCATTTCATACGACTTTATTGACTGAGTTTTTATGCTCTTCTTCATCCTGACAGTATAAAGAATGGGCTGAGGGCACTCTCCGGAGATTGGGGGCCATTTTGTGGCTGAGCTCCACGCTCGACCATGTGACTAATGGGAAGCCCTCCAGGACTTTGTGAGGTATCACTCAAAACCAAAAAGTTTGAGATGAGCGAGCGAGCGAGCGAGAGAGAGAGATGTCACAAACGTGAATACGGGTGCATTTTTATTTCAAACCAAACTGTTTTTTTTTTCCCCAAGTGCTAATTGTTCCTGAAATGAATAACCAAGACCAGTAAGATCCTCATTCATATACAATAGGTATCCTTTGTCCCCTGACTAGCTTGTCTCAGAGAAGCGACCTTGGGAGGAGTAGTCTGCCTACCTGCCTTATAGCTTCCAGCTCTCGACAAGCCCCCACAGAGCATCTCATTGTCTCAAATTAAAGATGAGGTCTGCCTACACTGTGTATGGTAGCTACCCTACCTTTGGCATGTGGTCGTTGCTAATTACTTTGAGCTGTTAAGGGAGACATATCTGGGGAGATAGGCGGGAGGGAGAGACCTACAAACCCAGTTTAAAAGAAGAATCTGATTTTCCCATTGCTCCCGATGGCTTTGTTTGACCTGTTGGGTATGCATTGTTCTCTGACGGCCGATTCCAGACTGGGTTATACCTGTCGTTTTTCTCGGCCAAAAGTGAGTAGGATGAGAAACCCTATGGCTATATGATACTAGTTTATTATCTTCAGGAATATTTCAAAACTGTAAGAAAGTTTGTATATACATAGAGAGATGCATTACGCTATATTCAGAACTTTCTCCGTCCAGGTTTGAGTATACATGTGTGTGTGTGTGAGTGTGTGTGTGTGTGTGTGTGTGTGTGTGTGTGTGTGTGTGTGTACCAGGTTTTTCTCTGAGAAAAACCTGAAACCACCTACCTTGTGGGGACATTTTATGGGTCCCCATGAGGAAAAGGGTCTATTTTAGGGTTCGGATTTAGGGTTTAGGGTTAAGGTTAGAATTAGGATTAGGTTAAGGTTAGGGTAAGGGTTAAGGTTAGGCATGTAATGATACATGGATGATGGTTAAGGTTAGGGTTAAGGGCTAGGGAATGAATGTTGTCACCGAGGGGTCCCCACAAGCATAGGGAGACACGGTGTGTGTGTGTGTGTGTGTGTTAAGTCTGTATCCTTCAGGCAGTTTTTAAAGTCTCATGTTCCCCTATGACCCCAACTCTTAGTAGCCTGGGAACAGTCAAACGTCATAAACAGGTTTGAACCACTGCAAAACTGTACTCCAACCAAAGCCTCTTAGGGTCGTTAATCGTGTTAAGGAAGAAAGAAAGAAGGGGAAAACTAAATTATGAGATGACAAATGAAGAAAGTTACACGTGGTGAAAACCATGCAAAAGCAACCATTTAAAAAAAAAAGTAAATTAGTTGGTATGGTTCATAGTCCAAACCGCAGCACAAGCCTTGATGATGGTGTCATGGACCTGGTTTAGCGTGCACGCTCTCTGGTAAACTGCTCCATTTAACTCCCCTCCGACTCCCACTGGCTCATTGCTAAATAAGGATATCAATTAGGCTAAAGCACTCGACAAAGGCTCCCAAGTTAACCATCAGCCGAGGCGTGAATGGATCTTTGGGGATATTGACTGCTGCGGCAATAGGTTTGTAAGTGGGCTGACCAATGGGTAATTAAGGCAGCATTATCATGTTACGCCTTTTATGGTACTTCTGCTGCTCTATGCCATCAGTTTGCAACAAGTAAGACAGTCTAGGAGGAGGAACATAAAACTTGAATGGATAGAATGGAGACCTCTTGGTCTGTAGTGGTCACAGAAATAGATAAAAAAGACGGTGCTTTGCTGTCATTTTACTGACTCTGACAGGATTGAAAGTCATGTATTTGTGCATCTAGCCAATCTGCTTTGGCCCATTTCAGAAGGCTGCCACGCAATTTTCAGTTTCATTTCACGTACATCTGAGAACTGATACAACACAAGCAAGGATCTAGTCAGGGGAGAACAACACGAACAAGTGCCATAAAGCTAAGTTGGAGTCTGACAGGACATAGATGCCAACAGGCTGTGCACAGAGGCAATGCATAGAGTGCATAGAATGCATAGGAAGCAGATTTTATTTTTTTTCTTCTTCACTCACTTAAGTGCAGAGGTGTTCATGAAAGAGCTGGGTCTTTAGCTTCTTCAAGATGGAGAGGGACTCAGTGGATTGAATGGAGTTTGGTAGCTCATTCCACCACCAGGGAATTACAGAAGATAAGAGTCTAGCTAGTCACTTAGGGCCCCGTTGTGGCGGAAGTGCCAGGCGCCTTTCATTGGCAAAGCGTAGTGAGCGGGACTGAGTGTAGACCTGAACGAGGGAGTTCAGGTAGGCGGGAGCCGTTTTTGTTGCTGTTTTGTCAGCGAGCATCAAGATTTTGAATTTGATGCGGGCAGCAACTGGGAGCCAGCACATGTCAAAAACAGTTGTTTTTGACGTGTGCTGTTTTGGGTTGGTCGAAGACCAGACATGCTGCTGCATTCTGGATCATCTGCAGAGGTGTGAACGTACATGCGGGATTGTAGATAGATTGCTTTCAATGATATTTTTATGAAAGTTGAATTGTTTCACCATGGTGGCACAGTGGCCCAGTGGTTAGCACTGTTGTCTCACAGCAAGAAGGTCCTGGGTTTGAACCCCGGGGTTGTCCAACCTTGGGGGTCATCCAACCTTGGGGGTCATCCCAGGTCATCCTCTGTGTGGAGTTTGCATGTTCTCCACGTGTCTGCATGGGTTTCCTCTGGGTGCCCTGGTTTCCTCCCACAGTCCAAAGACATGTAAGTCAGGTGACTCGGCCGTACTAAATTGTCCCTAGGTGTGAATGTGTGTGTGTGTCGGCCCTGTGATGGACTGGCAGCCTGTCCAGGGTGTCTCCCCGCCTTCTGCCCTATGACTGCTGGGATAGGATACAGCATCCCACGACCCTAATTAGGATAAGCGGCTTGGATAATGGATGGATGGATGGATGAATTGTTTCATTTTTACAGACATTATCAAATAAAACTGAAATCTCATCTCATCATCAGCCACTTCTCCGGGGTCGGGTCATGGTGGCAGCAAGCTAAGTAGGGCACTCCACCCTCTCCCCAGCAACACCCTCCAGTTCCTCCTGGGGGATCTCAAGGCATTCCCTGGCCAGATTGGACATGTAGTCCCTCCAGCAAGTTCTGGGTGTACCCCGGGGTCTCCCCCCAGTTGGATGTGCCCGGAAAACCTCCAAAGGAAGGTGCCCAGGGGGCATCCTAATCAGATGCCCAAACCACCTCAACTGGCTCCTTTCGACGCGAAGGAGCAGCGGCTCTACTCCGAGCTCCCTCCAGATGTCCAAGCTCCTCACCCTATCTCTAAGGCTGAGCCCAGACAGAGGAAACTCATTTCATTTAACAAAATTGAAATCCTGCATAGCTAATCTTGACAGTGGAGGCTTCCAAAACTACAGTTGACAATAACTGGAATGGCAATGCCCATTCTATTCATTCCAGATCTGTGAGCAAGAGTAATGACTGTACTGTACTGTACTGTATGTGATGTGATGTGAGGAAAATCATCAGGACTAAGTCAGTGCCTGCCCGCTATATGAGGTGTCCTTGATGTATGTGCAATTACAGCATAATTACAGAGATAATTACTGTATGGGCAAGATTAATAACTTTATTAGCTAAAATGGTTCACTTTTAAAAGAGGGAAATGTATACTGTGCGTCGCTCTTGCAGATCTAAATGTGCTGAAAGTCAATTAACGGGCTGATTTTGTATCTCATTACTCACTTTATTTCACCTTGGAAAGGCACCTTGAGAAGCTAAATTTAAAATGTAAAAAAGGTCAGGAAGTCCCTCGCACAATTAAGCCAGCAGTTGGTAAAGAATTCCATCATTATTGAGAGAATGACAAAGTGTCTATTTTGGCCAATCTAACGAGAGAGACCTACTTCAAAATTAAATTGTGTTAACTGTCGAACCAGACTCTTCAGCATATCTCAATTACCAGAGGAGTAGAGTTAACTACAGTCTGCCATGACATTTTTTCCCTTTTTTCCCCCCTCTTAAGCTGCAGCTTTTACAGTTGTTTTTGACAGGATTTGGCTACGGTCTGTTTACCCGTGTTGTGATTGGACAACAATAGGCCCTAAAGCTCCTTTGAAACCATAATAACTTCTCCCCTTTAATTTAGCCAACCTAGCCACGCTGCACCATTGACAGGGCTAGATTTGTCTTATCAAGACCTATTAACCATTTCCATTTTCTTATTAAATGCAAGCGGTATAATTTGTGATTTTTCCAACGTGATGTAATTATGATGTATCATTTCCCTCAAATAAAGGCCCCGTCCTCTCTTGGTGTTAATTTGAGCGTGTGAACTTTATACTTTGAACTAATTGGTTGCTGTCGAATTCCCCTGAACATGAGTAATTTGATCAGGTATTCCATAACCATTGTACAATTTAATTTGAGTAATTTAATTGGATTTGACTGTTCATTTCTGGGCCACTCTCCACTCAGTATTCAAAAACTGCAGAGCTGCGGAGGTATCCCGAGGCAAACACACACACACACACACACACACAGACACACACACACACACACACACACACACACTAGCTGCCACCAGAGCTGGGAACTTTCAACTAGACAGTACAAGAGGGATATTTACTCAATATTTTAGATACTGCATAATGCATTCATAACTAAGCATTGAGCGACCATGTGATCAGATGACTCCTTGATGATACCTTAAGGTCTCTCAGAGTAGGTGATCAGCTGCACACACTATCATCCATCATGGAGCTGATTAAAGAACTATGTACATTCATCACACATAGCGGTTGATTTGATATAATTAAGCAACGGTAATGCCAATGTAAAGATCCATTTTCCTTGATGTTGCCCCAATATAGTAAGAGAGATAGAGGGCTTTCATCCAGTTATTTGATGTTTACAATGTCACCATCTTGTTATTTCTCCTCAAATCAGTTAAGCTTGTTCAGTATGGGAGCGTCAGGGTGGCGTGTGGTCTATTCCGTTGCCTACCAACACGGGATCGGCGGTTCGAATCCCCGTGTTACCGCTGGCTTGGTCGAACGTTCCTACAGACATAATTCACCATGTCTGTGGGTGGGAAGCCGGATGTGGGCGTGTGTCCTGGTCGTTGTACTAGCACCTCCTCTGGTCAGTCAGGGCGCCTGTTTGGGGGGGGAGGGGGAACTGGGGGGAATAGTGTGATCCTCCCATGCATTACGTCCCCCTGGCAAAACTCCTCACTGTCAGGTGAAAAGAAGTGGCTGGCGACTCCACATGTATTGGAGGAGGCATGTGGTAGTCTGCAGCCCTCCCCAGATTGGCAGAGAGGGTGGAGCAGTGATCAGGATGGCTCGGAAGAGTGGGGGCTTTGGCCGGATACAATTGGGGAGCAAAAGGGGCAACCCCACCCCTCCAAAAAAAAGCTTGTTCAGTATGCTGTGTCTACTGTCATTCGTACCGTATTACAGATGACTTTATCCATCCTCTGAGGGTCAGCCATCTTGGTTTAGTGATAGCTGAGGCCTGGAGACTCGGAGGCGGCAGAGACAGGCTCCCCTGCCACCCTGATGTGCTGGGGAAACAGTTCAAGGACCCTGCTGAGAGACAGAAGGAGAGCAAAAGAAAGTGCGTGGGAGAGAGAGGGGGAAAAACACACAAAACAGAGATACAGAAATAAAGAGGGGAAGAGAAGCACAGGGCGGGGAGAAAACCAAGAGGGGTGGATGAGGGTGGTGGGACGGCTAAGAGAGAGCAAGAGAGAGACAGAGAACAGAGATACAACAAGAGACAAGGTGTGAGAAAGAGAAGCACAGAGCGTAGAGGTACAGAGAGAGAGATATGCCCGTGGGCAAGACTCGCGCTGTCTTGGCTGGGCCCTCCTCTCTTTGCCAAAGACGGGGCCGACACTGCCACTCTGCATCAGCCTTATGTTGTATTCATAGCAGCAGGTTCTCCTAACACAATTTGTGACCTCCACCCCAGCCGAAGAATATTGGAGTTTAACAATGGGCGGCTCTGTAGGGAGCGGGTGCGTCGAGGCCCTAGCAAGCAACCTCCTCGTCTATTATTTCACTTTTTATATATTGTGTAGAATGTGTCTTTTCTGGGAATTCCACAATAAAATGACTGTTATTTATCATTACCAGCCTCTTTATCATTTAGTCAATAAAAGGCCTCTCACTTTCTCTCTCTCCTTCCCTCCATCGCGGTCTGGGAGTCAGATATCTGTATTAGTCCCCCCCCCCCCCACCCCCCCGCCTCGGGGCGAGCCGTGTCAAAAGCTAAATCATGATCAGCTCTGGCTTTCTGGCTAAATTGTGTATGAAGGCCCCGGGCGGAAAAAGGTGCACATGCTCATTATTGGAGACAGAGAAAGAGAGTGAAGTTTGCACACACACACACACACACACACACACACACACACACAACAAGGGCCACTTGCACCATCACACAAGTACATATATATATATATATATATATATATATATATATATATATATATATATATATATATATATATATATATACATGCATATATCCGGGTCATGAGGTTCTTAGTACATGGCATTCAAATAACTTTGATGATGTTCCAATTTGACTTGTTTGAATGCAAATCCCTTCACTGTTTGTTCGTTGCCCTGTTATGCTCCTCTTACAAAAAGCCGGACAATAGTATTAACAAGCTGATTTAATAATAATTTATTAGCCAATTTCAATTCTAAAACAGCTATTCTTTTTTTTATATTAAGCTCGACCGAATGATAAGCCTGTTTTACAAACATCTCGGATAGCTCATAATATATTATTGCCTAACAGCTGATGAGCTCAGCCATCATTCTTGGCATTCGCTAAATTAGAGGAGGAGTGAGGGGCGGTTTAGCGTCCATGCATAGCTGACACTTTGGGGGGAATTGTTGGAGCGCCTTTTTACCATACAATTCCCTGTGCATACACAGGTAATATTCCTGGTGCATATAAACAGAACACTCCACCGCATGCATGATTCGGGGATCTTCAGTAGCAACTTGTCAACTGTGCATTTGGAGTTGATGGTGTCTGCTAGCTAGTGAGCATACAGGACTTGGTCACCCCTTCAGGACATTATCACCTTGGCAGGTCCTCTGGAGGGCCCTCCTCTCCCCTGTGGGCCAGCGCTTCCTGCTAGCGCTAATTAATTAAGAGGGCAGGTTGGCTGCAGTGGAGAGTGGTCCCAGAGTCTTTTCATCTACCACCAGACAGGATGCCTAGAGACTTATCACCCCCCCTCCCGCCCCATCCCCATGATGCCATTGCCCATCTCATAGAAGTCAATGGAGATTTAGCAGGGACGTTACACACACAGACTCTACGCAGAATAAGTTGCAGACGTTGTGCTTAGACAATATGTTAAGGTCTTCATTCATCTTCAAACAGCGACATATTGGCCTTTTATATTCTCGTAGGCTGTAATGGCTTTTTGTTTCAGAGCTGTTAAGGCTATTTGGAAACACAATAATCTTGAATTAGAAAGACAGCTGCAGTTTCATTCGTTGTGCCTGTGAACAGCCACCCGACGTAACTATCTGTTTTATCTGTGCCGTGTATTTTTAATGGCTTTGCAATTATGCCATAACTTATTAGCTAAGACATCAATAACTACCTCCAGAATCCGACGATTCCTTTGCATTTTAGTCACTTATCACAGCAGTATGGTATCACAATATTGCACCACTTTGCTGTTTAAACACTTAACCGATTTATTTAGGTGCTTTAACACTTGCACATGGACTTAGTACTCAGTGAAAGAAGGGGCAAAGTAAATAGTGCTGGGAAATAAGCGGAGGGAAATAATATGACCACATTTAATGAAAGGTTAAATTTTCATTTACTCACTATTGATTGAGCTGAAAGGGCCATTATTTATTGTATTGGCATGATGTGGCCCATTAGTGCTGTATTGGAATTGGTTTGGCTCTTTTCTCTTACCCTCTCTCACCGATTCTCTCTATGTTGCTCAGCGTGGTGCGATCGCTCCAAGCTAAAGTGTGAGAGAGAACCTGTGTATATGTGTGCAAGTGTGTCTGTATGCATGTGTGTGCATGTGTGCGTGCGTGCATGTGTCCGTGTGTTTTAGTGCGTGCATGTGTGTGTGTGAGAGAGTAGGGATGTGTTGTAAACTCCTCAAACTTTCCCCGCTGAATTCCTTCTGTGTTCTCCGTTGTCTGCATCTCCACATATCGTGCGGTGATTCTCCCATCGATCTGTTGTTCTCGCGATCTTGCTGAGATATCAATGACAATCTAATTCTGTTCAGCAGATTTTATCGGCCCTTGTCTCCACAAAGTGACAAGACACATTGCGGCCGTGCTTAACCTAATAAGAAGGTGCTCTGCTCAATCCAGATTAAGTCATCGCAAAACGAGGCCAAAGCAACACACAACACATTCATTTAGAAAAGCATTCTAATTGGGGTTGGTGGAGGAGAGCCAAGAGGAGAAAATGTTGCTTTGTTTTTAATGCAAAGAAACCCTGACTTCCTATTCCTTGGTGCATTTATCAGGATCCTGATATAAGGCATTACAATGAGAGATAACATCTACATAATTCTACAGTCAATAACAGGATGGGTTGGTAAACATCGCCTAGGCACCTATGCACAAGATAAGGTGAACAGGTTTAGTTCAATAGCTTTAAGGCCACAGAGTTATTGTAGCTTTGTGTTTTATTAGAAATGATAAATGAACATGTAATTGAATCCCCATATCCACATATCATCAATTTTTAGGCCATACTGTATCTACTGGGTCCCCAGGAAAGCAGATGAGTCTTATTTTTTTGCACTGCTACTGCTGCATGTTTGCTCCACCTCAAAATAAAACTGTGGAAAATATTGGAGCGTTATCACAGGATAGATGTAGGATGTAAGAATATTTGCAGTGACTACCAACATGACTGATTTTGCCTAGTGTGCACAGTATACATTATAGGATATTTCAAATATTAGACTATAAGTGATGTGATTCGGGGATCAGGAATCAGGAACGCTTCATTTGTCATTTCATTTCATGTAATAAAGTGGGAAAATAAAGTGAGACTAAGTAAAGAAATATAGTTTCCCCCAGCCCACAGCTGTGCAACACAAAGACAAAAACACATATCCAAAAACTACAAGAACACACATCCAAACTAACACATATATCCAAACTAACACACATATCCAAACTAACACATACGTATATATCCAAACTAAACAAAAACAATCACTGTCCAAGGGAACGAACGCCCGCCAGGATGACTGTCGGAACTACTGGTCTGCGTGGGCTAGCAGTTAGCTTAGCCTGCCCTGCTTCCACATCCTGTCAGACCCCCCCCCCCCCCCCGTCCGGTGGGCCGTGGTCCTTGGGTCCACCGGACGCAGCAGACCAGGCTCCCTCAGCCAATCAAATGCCAGCTCTCCCAGCCAGACATCCCCCGACACACCTCCCCGCACTCCACACGACGACACTAAAAACACCACAGTCAACGCCAGGTGAGGCCACCGCCAGATCGCCCCCAGTATTGTCGAAACTGTCGGTCTGCATGGGCTAGCAGTTAGCTTAGCCTGCCCTGCTTCCGCAGGGCACCCGAGGAGGTAACACCCAGGGCTGTGGTCCCTGGGCCCACAGGATGCAGCAGACCAAGCTCTCCCAGCCAATCCAGCGCCAGCTCTCCCAGCCATCAAATGAAGACAAAACTTAGACGCAGACGTGGACAAAGACACTGCATGGACAGCATTGGGTGAGGTCACCGTAAACGTGAATTCGTGCTGCCATCTTCCCACACCGGTACGGGGTGAGGCCGCTGCAAACGTGAATTCGTGCCGCCATCTTCCTACACCAGAAGCGGAAGAATTTTTTTCTAACTCTGAAGGAGTAATTCAAGGTAGGATGATAACAGGGAGAAACACTCTTGAATCAGCAATCCATGACAACCAATGAAAGTATTCTTTGCAATAAACTGTTTTATCTGAGTTGCACAGCTTTGCAGAAGCTTTGCTTTATTGTATGGATTTGCTGTGGGGTGTTTGGTGTTAAGGGCCCATTTCAGTGACTTAAGTTCTTTCAGAGAACACTTGGAAAACTCCTTGAATGTAAATTAAGTACAAAAAAACCCAAAACATTCTTTTAACTTTCTTTCCACTGAAATCATATATTTCATGCATCAACAATTTCATCACATCTAACTCTACTCTTAATGAATTTGGGCATTTCTTTCATTTTCTTAATAGACCTTTGATTTTAATCAAAGGAGGACATCTTAGCAAGTTAAATACAGAAGCAGAACACAAACTCAATACATCTTACACATATATTATTTAGCAACATTGCCTTTATCCAATAAAGGATGTCAATACACATCATGGACAACATCACCTTCAATATCAACAGTGCACACGTTCATGGTGGGACTTTATCAAGGCAAGCAAGAAGAAAGACTACCAATAGACAATATTGAGGCCATCTTCAAGCATACAACTGAAAAAGGTGGCAAACAGGACCGGCGCAAGCACACACCCCTATCTAACCCCACAAGTGTTGGGGAAACTGTAGTCTACCAATATGGCCATACAGCCCTATATGTAGTCACATAGACACAACAGTGTGTCTAACAGCTTACAAAATCCATCCACACTGATGGTTTCACCAATGAATGCAGCCTACAAACCAATATTTTGCTCTTTGCACTTTTCCTAGAGCTGTCTTAGTACATCTGCATCTATAGGTGTTAAGGAGACACATCCTTCAACCAGCAACAATCAAAAAGACTGGTCAGCCGGTCAAATAGTAAATCCCTCAGCAGGTGGGGTTTTAATGGTTTTCACTTTTGTTATAGCAGAAACTTTTTTCTTTCAATTGCAGGGTTTGTCAGATTTAGGATTTGCCACACACGGTTGTATTTTTACTTAAAAGTTACTTCTTGGACAAGACCATTTATCACATTTGTCATCACATCACATTCAAATGAAATGTTAAACTGAGGTCCTGACTTGCTGTGGTCATTAAAGATCCCATGGCACTAATCAGACAGACTGTCATGCAAAATTCCCAACCTGGCTCTCCCCATCTGGCCACCTAATCATCCCCCCATGTAACTGGCTCAATGATTCCACCCTCTCCACCTCAATCTGATGTGTGGTGAGTGTTCTGGCACAAAATGGCTGCCGTGCATCACCCAGGTGGGTGCTACACATTGGTGGTGGTTGAAGTGAGTTACCCCCTTCACTGTGAAGCACCTAGGGTGTCTAGATAAAGCACTATATAAATGTAATCCATTATTCATCACAACAAGATACGTCACTGAAATTTGGTGCAGGATAGTATTACTGCCAACTAGGAGGGTTGATCCATCCTCTCTCACTGAAGTCCCAGTCTGGTGGATTGTGCTGTACGTTAATTTCAAGGCCTCATGGCAAGCTTTCATGTTACATACATCAACATATACCTGGGTGTTCTCTGTGAGATCTGTCAAAAAGTCATTTTCCATGTCGCACAAGATTTTGCAGTCAGTGTTATATGCTTCTTTTGAGGCCTGGTCATTAGGGCAGAAAATCTCTCTCTCTCTCTCTCTCTCTCTCTCTCTCTCTCTCTCTCTCTCTCTCTCTCTCTCTCTCTCTCTCTCTCTCTCTCTCTCTCTCTCTCTCTCTCTCTCTCTCTCTCTCTCTCTCTCTCTCTCTCTCTCTCACACACACGCACGCACGCACGCACACACTTCAAACCTTCCAAATCCATCATTTCCGTTTGACACCCTTTACTTCCTTTCTACTTTTCTAAACTCTACATAAACAGCGTGAGACTTTACTGCCTTATTTTCTGTCTGTCGGCACGCTGTGCCAGCATCCTCCTCCAGCTCCCTGCCACTTTCACAGCCTGTAAACATCTGAGCGAGGCCTTTCATCTGGTCAATGTGACGAGGGGACCCAGGGGCCCTGGATTACTGCCACGATAAAAACAGGCTCCCGCACTTGGTTTGGCAAGTTTTAAGCTTGCCACTCTGACAAGGCGTTTAAAATAAGATGGAAAAAAAAGCTTAAATGGCCAATACCACAAATTAATAGTTTCCTGCAAAGACAATTTTTGCTCCAGAGCAGGCTCATTAATTTGGCATTAAAAATGGAAACAACTATCTAATGCCATATTGGTATGTTCACAATTTGCCTATATGTGGTTATTGTTTTTTTTGGGACAGCCTGGTTTAAGTTTTGCTGTCATATCTGGAAATGTGACATTATTCTGGGATCTATCAGAGGGCAAGGCTTGGTATTCTGCCGACTGTGGATGACTCAGTATACCTAAATACCAAGCTATATTTCAAAAATGTGATGTAAACAGGATTAAGACTTAAGTTAAAAGGTATTATTATTTATATACTATTTTTATGGTAGCAAAATGTGATAAAAATGTCATAGGGAGATAAGCAGGAAAAGAGTGATGAGCAAAAAAGCAACAGATCATAAGTTGGAGTCACAACCATGATGTCCCGAACGCACAGCCTGTTTTCCATCTAGGTCTGTTGACACAGACCTTCTTTTCCTTATACTGAATTTACTGTTTTGGTGCCAGTGCTAATGCAGAGTACGTTTCCATGCCAAACATATTTTCAATCACATAATTCAGTTACTGATTCAGACATGTAGAGTCTAATGGCCATGCCCAACTCCACTTAATTTTTTATTTTATCGGAAGCACACAAAATCCTCCGTTCAAATATTAAAGATGTGATCCGCTGCCGTTCTACAACATTGTCATTACCAGACCGGGTACTGACCTCATCCATTATTTTTGTGCTTTCTGGCATACACGGATTCCTACCTCTGATGGTGATTGACGTAGTCTTGCATCCTCATGTAACCCCAGCTAAAGCAATAGCACAGGTGTTTTTTTTTTAATATACTCTATTGATCCCCATAGGGAAATTATGCTCTGCATTTAACCCACCCATCCTAGCTGTGTAGATAGGAGAAGTGGGCAGCCGCCATGCAGCACCCGGGGACCAACTCCAGTTCATCTTGCCATGCCTAGGTCAAGGGCACAGACAGGAGTATTAACCCTAACATGGCAGGGGGAAACCGGAGCACCCGGAAAAAATCCCACTGCAGACACAGGGAGAACATGCAAACTCCACACAAAGGAAGACCTGGGACGACCCCCAAGGTTGGACAACCCTGGGGTTCGAACCCAGGACCTTCTTGCTGTGAGGCGACAGCGCTAACCACTGCGTCACCCAAAAAAAATTAGGCGGCACCCGGATTTGAACTAGGGACCTCTTGATCTGCAGTCAAATGCTCTACCACTGAGCTATACCCCCGAGCCACAACAAATGAGTGTTCAGGTGTAACTGACAATAGTGTACCCATATCCTCCCCTGGAGTGTGCATTGGTTCTTTGTATATAATGAGCCAGTGCTGTGTGCAGGCCTGCTTGTATTAGTATACAGATTGAGAAGCTTTGTATGTGGTTTGGAAAAAGTACGGAGTGGGTAAGGGGGGAAAAATGGATGTTGGTCTTTCAGATGAGTTGATTGACCCACTAACTAGGACTGGGCCAGCACTCCTGCATCTTCATCTCAGGTGGAATATGATCAGATAGCATATTTGTCTGCTCAAAGTTCAGCACTGGGGACCTGTTTGCCTTCTCAATCTAATAATTGCCAGTTTGAAATGGGGCATTCATATATGTGTGCACTCTCTCTCTCTCTCTCCCCAGTCTTGCATACCTGAAAATGATTTAGAGGATGCAGGGGAGTGTGGCCCAGCCAGCGCACCTCCAGCCCTAAGACCCCTCTCAACACACACACACACACATACACACACCCACTCTGGCTTGGTGTGTGGGGCCTCTAATGCATTCCCAGACCACTGCCACAGTAGTGTCTCCACAACACGCTGGAGCAAATCAAGACTTGACCTGAAGCAGTTATGCGCTGTAGAACATTATATTCTCATCTTGACGGTGTGGCGGCTGTAAAGAACACTGTTTGCCGTGAAACATGGCCTTGCTTATGCAGTCCGCTGTACGTCCAGGCGCCCACGACGCTCGTACATCATGCACCAGCCTTGTCGCTCGTTTTATTGAGAGGGAAAACAAAGGGTTGAGCCGGATGGAATCATTATTTCTTGGGACGATTTTTCAAAACAGCACCAAAAGCTTTCCTTTTGGGGCTCTTGGGTGGCTGACTAGGAGAGGATAGGCGATAAAATTGATGAATGGCAGATTGACAAATTTCATTCCTCTGCTGAGGAGGAAAATGAGATAGATGCACATATAAGTTGTTTTCATGTTTTGAGAGTTCGGGAAAGTTACTTATGAGAGATGATGTTATTGTTCTCCATTTGGAAAATTGTGATGTATTCCTTGTTTACAAAACAGCAGATAATCTGCTCTACTTATTATTATTACATTATTATAATACACAGGAAGTCTTATGATTATGATTTCACAGGGGAAAGTTCTGTTGTGTGAACCTCTCCACATTTGCGGGTGGACACTAGGACATATTTGAATAATTTCCTATTGCTTGAAGACCATCCTTATACAGTACTGTAGCATTGTGAAGACTTGTTCAATCAAAGATGCATGATACATTCTCCTTTGTCTCATGAACAGAAAACAATAAGCTGGTATTTAATACCATTGAATATTCTTTTGTTGTTGCATAAATTGCATTTTAAGAAAGTATATCATGTGTTAATGAAAGAAGTTACATTTATCACCCATGCATTCGCTCTCCAAGTCAATACAAGGTTTCGGCCTTTAATAATGAGCCATTAAACAATGTGTTTAGGAGATTGATCTGTGAAGAAACACACAATCCCCAACAAGCACTAATGAGTTCACATTTATCTCACAGGGCATGACTGAGAGAAAGAAAACAAACCTTCATCGCTCTTTCTCTTCTGTCCACCTCATTCATCCTTTTTATCTCTTCCCTATCTCTCTTCTCTGGTATGTTCCTCTCAACCTAGTATCTGACATCATCCTCTCTCATCAGGAGCGCCATAGCTCATCCGATTCCCCTCCTACCATCCCTTTCTCTCGTTCTCATTCTCCTCTTCCTCACTATGTCCACGTCTCGTCTTTCCCTCCCTCCATTTTTCACCTTCTCTCTCTCTCTGTCCACATCTTATCCAACGTGTGTCATCCATCTTTCTCCCTGTATCTCAGTATCTCTTGTTCACACCTCCTCCACTTCCACACCTTCTGTCCTTCGTTCTTTATTTATCTCTTTCCTTCCTTCCTTCCCTCCCTTCCTAAAGGACACAGGTGACTGAACCTATGACTGTCCTGGCGTCAGAGGATGATGCATCGTGGCTTGGCCCCAGATGACAAATCCAGCCGACACTGGTTGGAGAAGAGACATATTGATTTTTCAATGATTAATAAGTGGAAAATAATTGTGTTTCATTAAGATGGATGGAGTTTCATTTAGTCCTGTCTCCTCTTCTTCACTTCAGTGCCGGGCAGGCAATCAAATCTACTGCTACCACAACCCGTTAGCCTGCTATGGCAACAAGGCCGGCAACTTGTGTGTGTGTGTGTGTGTGTGTGTGTGTGTGTGTGTGTGTGTGTGTGTGTGTGTGTGTGTGTGTGTGTGTGTGTAACATGACGTGTGTTTGTGTGTTGTAACAGATGAGGTGCTGGAAAGGGGAGCGCAATGCGAAGAGGAGATGAGACTCCATCTCTCATGGGATAGACATTACAACTAGCAATATCAGGGCAAACACACAGACCCCACACTGAGATCATATGTAGATTATCATATCTCAGCCTTGGGTCTGTTGGATATATTGGCAATACTGAGGTTCTATTCTACTGTTTACCGTCACCTCTAACTAGATATCCGGACAATGGAGATTATTAATGGAGGATACTGCAAAAACAACCAATGTACTGACATCTAATAAGTGATCTTTACTGATTGAATAAGCAAAATGGCAAACATGCCATGAAGTAAGATGAACAGACAGACCCTTCTGTCTTATGATATACAAACGCAGCTCCTCAGGTTATTTGGCAAATGACACCATAGTGTCCACATGAGAATCAAGCAAACGCAATGTCTTTAAAGCAGCAGTTGAAATGCTTTTTGTTTTAATCAAAAGGATTCGACCCAATAAGCTGATGTCTCACCATAACCAAGAGTTAAGTCTAGTTTGGCATTCATCCACTACCTTCCACACATCCATATTTTCACTTTCAGTTGAATCCAAATATTTAACAGTGGATTTATAGGAATGCTGTATGCCTCTGTTAACTGACTTTGATGGACTGGCATTAACGCACACTTGTTCAAATTTAACTCAGACCAGAGGCTCTGAAGTATTTTGGGGACTTCAGTTAGCTGCTTCATAAAGATGGTTGTATCACCTGCTAACTGGCTAATGATTACTGGTTTCCCAATTACATCTACTGGAGCGACAGTTGAATCATGAATAAAGATATAAAACATGTCTGTAGCTATTATAAAAAGAAAGCAGGAATGGGACAATCCTCTTTTAACGCCGCGTGTTTGTAAATCGGGGTGATGTACCTCCGGGTAGAGAGACTGAACTATTTGTATTTTTATACATATTCTATAACGTTTTGAAACTTACCGAATATGTCCATCTTGTCAGAAAGCATTTTTATTGCTTCCAAGACGGCATTCTCCGCCTTCTTTCTCAATTTCTTTGCTTTTGGTTGCTGGTTGCAGCTTTGCCGGCGGGCAAGGGTCTTTCGTTTCGCGATGGACATGTCCATTTCCGCATAATCATGGCAGTCAGACGTTTCCATGCAGCGGGCTGAAAAGTTATTATTTGTCTTCATGGCGCAATTTTTTTTCGGTATTCAAGTTTTTATACTCGACGATATACTCGCATTAAAGTTCCAAAACGACCAATAATGATAACTAGATGGTGTAAAATATATTGTAAAAGTGGGACACGCCGACAGAGTTTATGACTTCTAGATTTGCACATAGTCCGCCACCTTGCCACGGCGCAGCATCTTAGGGCAGCCTGCTGCTCAAAAAACACTGCGCATGCGCAACTTTCAGCGCATGCTCAAATTTGCGTAACCTACTGCGCGTGCGCGAATTTGCGCGCACCCCCATTGCGCATGCACAACTTTTCACGCAAGCTAGTGCGCAATCTAATGCGCGTGCGCAAATCCGCTCAACTTTATAACGACAGGCGCGGCCATAACATCGGTACACAAAAGAGCCACGCATATCTATGGCTCTGTTAGCGACGGGTGTTGGTAAACATCTGATCACAAAGAGCCACGCCTATCAATAGCTCTGACAACGGCTCCCAGAGGATAAATACTGAGTCTCATCACCAGCCAGTCAGACTAGCTTGGTCTAGTCAGAAAGGCACGAACTGAGGAAGCCTCTTGGATGAGAGGCGAAACGTCTTCACGGATATATACCAAGTCCAGTTGCACTGGATTCAACTCCTTTGGATGGTACATGCATGCGCCAAGGACTACGGACCTGACCAGCAGATGGCGTTTTAGCCATTTCGTATTGTAGCGAATTCGGTACGGTATGTTCATTTATCCAAGTTTAAACAAGGTTCATACCGGATATCACTCTGTTCAAATTGAAAGGTAAAAAGAGCCTAAGAGAGACATATTGCTTTTTTTTTCAATTATTTTTTTTGTTTTGCAAGTTCTTTACACCGCCCCCCAGCATTTTCAACAACTATAAGAATCCCAGTTTGAACTAGAAACCCCGATCTCAGCGCTATGATAAAGGCAGAGTAAAACATCCGGTAGTTTATGTTGTTACTAACTGATCCGGCAGAAATAATGCCAACTGAATGTTGGTTTGGAACCCTCTCAAGTCCCGGGTGTTTTATCGAACTGTTTCCCGTCGAGATCTCTCCCCTCTAGCCAGAGTTCGATACAAAACCGAGACAATTCAATTGATTAACCTTAGCCCAAGTTAGCCTAAGTTTCATCACCAGCCAGTCAGACTAGCTTGGTCTAGTCAGAAAGGCACGAACTGAGGAAGCCTCTCGGACGAGAGGCGAAACGTCTTCACGGATATATACCAAGTCCAGTTGCACTGGATTCAACTCCTTTGGATAACTTAGCCTAACTTCGACTCAAATTTAGCCCCATCTTAACCTAAACTCAGCCTAACCCTGATCTTAACTGTAGGTTTACCTTAACCTAATCCTAACCGATAGCTAACCTGTTTCCATGCCAAAGCTTTTGTCGGGGAAGGAGGAAACAGATCTCGCTGGGGAAACAGTTTGACACAACACCGGAGCTCTCTCCATCGAGTGAATGATCGTCCGAGGTTCACTCTCGTTTTATCTCCGTGCCTATCACTCTCCCTCTCCACCCTCTCGGGCTCCTCCGTCAACGGGGTTCTTTTTCTCTTCCACGACTTCGGTTGTTCCAGGCCATCACTCCATGCCGGGTGTCTCCCCGCCTGCCGCCCAGTGACTGCTGGGATAGGCTCCAGCATCCCCGCCACCCTGAGAGCAGGATAAGCGGTTCAGATAATGGATGGATGGACTTCGGTTGTTCCACCGTTCGCCACAGGGGAAAACAAAAGCGCTATCCTCTTTTCTTTTTTTTCTTTTTTTATATTTACTTTGCAATTGCAAAACAAAACAAGATACATTTATACACAAAGATAAACAGACACAATTAAAGACAAACAGATACAATTAAAACACTTGCCAGGGGTAGGGAATGCATGATGCCACAAATACCAACTTGATAGTTTGAGACCACAGACCAGTTTTCACTCCTTCCACATTGGTAGATGACCTAATAGTATCGAAATAATGTTCAAGTTCGTTTTTGAATGCGGTGAAAGAAGGCTTAGAATTTCTAAATTTACATTTTATGAATATGAAATTTGGCAAGTAAAAACATAAGATTTACAATAAAAGATTGGTCAGCTTTCTCCTTCTTAAACTAAAAAGAAGCCAAGATTTTCAAAGGTGAAGGAAAGATCGGCAATAATGTGTATCTGAATAAAATAAAGGACGTCGGACCAAAACTTTTTAGTATGTGTACAATACAAAAATAGATGCAGAGCAGTTTCAAGCATAGCAACACAAAATGAGCAACCAATATCGATATCATTTTTAAGCCCTTTAAGATACTGTAACGTGCATGAATAAGTAGACACGTTGGCCGCTGGCCGCTGACTGACGGGTCTGACCCCTGACTGACGGGTCTGACCCCTTAGTCGAGCGGTCAGCGATGTCTCCCGCGATACGGGTTCGCGTCCCGGCCGCGGCAGTTGCTGTGGTTGCCCCCCAAATTCGTTACTTTGGTGTCAGACGTGGGATGGTGAGACCGTGAGGTCACTGGAAGCGCGTGCGCCCAGAGGCGTGAGAGAGAGCGCTTCCCGAAGGAGCGGGGTAGTGTAACGTGCATGGATAAGTAGACACGTTGGTCCTTTACTAACGGGTCTAACCCTTTAGTCGACTGGTTAACATTGTCGCTTGCGGAGTGGAAGACACGAGTTCGTGTCCCGCCCGTGGCGACGGCTCCCGGACTGCCCCCCGAATTCACTACAATATAATTAAGCAGGGTAGTCGAATCTATAAATCATTTTAAACGCGATTTCTCTCACTTTATTAGTTAACAGGTATTTGAGAGGTAAACTCCAAACTCCTTTCCAAGGAATGTTCTCCACAAATTCCTATTTTGGTTGCGCAATGGTTGACGCACTTCCTTTGTGCCGTAAATCGAGCCTTCATTTTCCCGTGAGATCGTACTCGGTGGCGGACAGACTTGCATAGTGTAAACGAGGCTTATAGGGAATCAATCTAAACACTGATGGTGTCACTGTTCTATAGCCATTACACTGTGCAATCAGCATTTACATCACAATAATAAGTTCAAGCAAAAAAAGTTGTCTACTGTTGCTGTAATGGCATCACCAAACGCACTTTCTGCAAATCCCAGATGCCATTTTTGCATGTGATATCAATTTGCAATGATTTATATACCGATTATAGTCACTACACTGTATATTGTCTTTAAATGAAGGAGCCATTCAGCAGATAAGCTGTTAAGATCACACATTTTAATGCAAATACATACATGAGCCACATAAATATATAAACACCTATAATGAAACAATAGAATTACAATTTAATAAGTGACAAATCGTCGGTGGGAACTGACGAGAGAGGCTATAGTTTGAAATGAAGATGTCAAAGGAGTCGCGGGGGAGGGTTGTGGTACGAGCAGCACCCTGGTCCTCCATCCCAGCATCCCTGCATCCCTGTGTGTGACTTTAATGTTCATATAATGACACCCCCTCCAAGTTTGTGTCATGGGCCATCAACAATCATAATTGTAAAGTGATTCATTGACTGATGTTGTCAACAGTGCCACTATAAAGAAACTGATAAAGAGAGAAACAAAAGAAGAAGAAAAAAGGAGAGGGGGAATTGGCCCATCTAATGAATGTATCAATAACCAGTGACAGGTGAAGGAGTACTAGTGATGAAATTTCAAATAAGCACTAACACCTCTCCTTGATGCCTTCATTTGTTTTGCTGCAGCACGGCCTTCAGAGAGGAAGAAAGACTAAAACAATTTACCACTTAGGATACAAGACACTCATTTTACATGTATGACTGGTCAAAACTCTTATCATGAAATCTCTTATAATTATCAACATTCATTTGCAGAAAAGTCCAATTTGATGCTCTAAACTGTTACAGTGGCTGCCATTGAGGGGCTCTCCCACCCCACGTCCAACCCTGACTGAAGGTGCTATATTGGCAGGAAAGCACTTCTTATATGCCACAGAAGAAACACAAAACTTATGTCTCTCAGAAAGAATAGCATAGTAGAGCAACACACGGTCATATCTAGGACACAATAAGAGGGAACTTCAAATGCACGTGACTGATTTGTCTTGTTTCACCCAGCGTGAGTGTTTGTGTTTGTCTTTGTGTCTGTGTATAATCACCTACACACTTCACAGGGGAACACTAGTGATACATCACCCAAATGAGGTCCAGTCAGGGCCATGATCCATCACCCACTGTCTGGTCTAACAGCAAAGGTAATGAGAAAGGAACCTATGCAACATTGATGGGGCCCGGCCGCTGACAATGTATGGACAATGCTATTGATGGCCGGCTGACTCAGGGAGTGACCAGTGCTATGGATGGCTCTTCGGGGTTCGAGAACAGAACAGGAAATAAAGCACTGGCACAGCAGAGTGCTTTTTTCCCCCCCCAAGAAAATGTAATGTAAAATACTGGCCTTACAAGATGGTGACTCCACATGTGCCTGGTATGTGTTCACTAAAATAGGCCTTTGAATACTTGTGAGTGTCCACATATTTACTATGCATCTACATCTCTGCACCTCAATGTGCGTTATGTTGAGCGTGTTTGTTCTCATGATTGGTGATTTTATATATATGTCAGTGGGTAAGTTCAGGCATATCGGAGCGTGTCCACACTAGAGAGAGCAAAATGCAACGAAATGGCAGCCTTCGCCATGGCCTCCGCTCACCTGTCAACATCGCCCAGTTGGAGGAATAAAAACCTTGCTCAAATGCAATTAAAGAGGCACTGAGGTCCTCCATTGTCACATCACACCAGGGCTACCTCACTCCGTCGACCGCATTAAAAGGGTTTCAATTGCCTGCACCCCCCTCTTAATGGCTGATTTATTTCATTTTAATACCCTTGTCAGGAGGTAAGGCCTAGGCTGAGGGTCGCATAATAGGGGCCATTTTCCTCTCTCTCCCTCTCTCTCCAGTGGGAATGCTTGGCTCTAAAAGATATCCATTTGATATGTGGCCCACTATCATCTCGACTGGGGCAGAATCAGGGGTAGATGGTGTCAGGGGGATGAGGTGAATAACTCAGCATGAGAGGAAAATTGTTATACACACTTTCAGGGATGTGCATTATCAAATTCTCTCTTTTGTTAAAATGCAGCGATTGCATGAAGGGGTAATGATAGTGTTGATTTAATAAGGTAGGTGTGATAACATTTGGTTATGTGAGGGTGTGCACAAAACAAACAGGGTAGGATCAAAACCAACAAGATATGTTCTATTTTGTTAAAAGAATAATGATTTAAAAAAAAGCATAGGTGTTTACTGTACATTTACGATCTCTAGAATATATAAATGTACCTCGGATGGGTTTCACGAGCGTCGGTGTCTTTGCCTCTGTCTCTTTCTCTCTCTGCTGTGAATTGTAGGACAATGGAAGTCTTGTTCCCAAGAGAAACTCAATTGACTGGAACCTCTGTCATTTAACACACTATTAATTGACTAATGTGCATCACATTGCTATGCAACATAGGTAGACGAGGACCATGGGGCCTTATCAGAGAGGATTATGGGAAATTAACTGAAGCTGCAACAAAACAGAATCCTTTCTGCCTTTTCTCAGCTTCACAACTGCACACAATCAACTGTGGCAGAGCGTATGTTGCCATTTAAGATTACTTGCACAAAGACGATTATTATAATCGCTTAATTCCGCTATTATGAGACATCTGCTCTGTTGAGCTATATATTTCCATTTCCCAAGACGACTGTGCACATACGAGACTTCATCAATATCATTACTCACCACATTGTTCCACTCAAACAATGCCTGTGTGATTAATGAATAGGCAAAAGACACAGAACAGCCATAATGCTCACAAATCAATTACTCATGCTAAGCAGGCCTGTGTTGCGGAGGATCAGCCCTAGTATGGTTAGTCATATAATTTCAATGGGGCAAATGCAGTCAAACATTACATACAGTGTGTGGGTGTGATAATCAACATTAATGCATAAAGTGTTTACTGCGTGCAGCTCTACTGCATGAAAGGAAAGGTGCATTCTTAAAGTACATGGGGGTGCATGTACAAGCATTTGCTGTATTACATGCACCACGATTGTTTGCTAAATGTGTCCATGTAATTGCCTCAACACACAGCTTTTCCTGGATATCACACAATTAAAAAAAAGAAGAAAAAAAAGCTTTATACTACACCCCCCTAACACACACTGTTTACGGTATGGGCCCCCAACAGCGAGGTGCAGTTGTGAATGGTACCATTAGAAGAGGAGGTCTAATAACTTCTTTTATGGCACGATCATCAGAAGACAGTTGCGTTGTTGATAAGGTAATAGCAAATAAACACACACACCCAAAACAACAACAACAAGAACGATATCCGAGCCATCACCCATGAAACATACGACACGCTGACATACCCACACATCTTGCAAACAAACAGACGGACGAAAAGTCGATAAAATCATTGTTTCAATTATGCTCCTCCAGGTGTCAAATGAAGTATATCCTGATTATAGAGGTGGCATCCATCTATCCGCGTTCGCCGTTCATTCTGGGCTAACGGCCCTAATTAGGTTTCTGTCTATAGACTAATCCTTCATTCATCAATCGATTGATTTCTCTGTCTTCATTACTACCAGGCTGAGATCGTCGTTCAGCAGAGAGCAGAGATGGACGATCCCCTGGAAAAGGTTAAACATGTTAAGACTGCCAACAAGTCACAGACCGGTATTGTTTAAGACAGGCTCATATAAGAAGTTGTCACATCCAGTTTTCCCTATTGTGTCACAGGCTAGCCAAGTATAATTGTATAAAGCTGTGCTTGCAAATGCGAATTGCGCTCATTGAGCTCCATGTGTTGTTTCTGTTGTAGAATGAGTAATAATCATCGTAGTGCAGTGACCTACTTTTGGCAGGTTAGACGTTCACCATGTTCTTTCTTACCAACACGGGATCGCCGGGTCGAATCCCTGCGTTACCTCCGGCTTGGTCGGGCGTCCCTACAGACACAACTGGCCGTGTCTGCGGGTGAGAAGCCGGATGTGGGTGTGTCCTGGTCGCTGCACTAGCGCCTCCTCTGGTCAGTCGGGGCGCCCCCCAAAATCGGCAGAGGTGGTGGAGCGGTGACCGGGACAGGTCAAGAAGAGCGGGGTAATTGGCTAGATACGATTGGGGAAAAAAAGGGGGGAAATTGGGGGGGGGGGGTTCTTCTTCTTCTTCTTCTTCTTCTTTTCCATACTGGCTTTGTTTGATGTGTTTGTATATTTGAAGTCTTGATTTAAAAAAAAAATCATAAAAAAACCCTTCTTCTTTTCCTTCCTTTTCTTCCTCTTGGTGTTTATTGGCGCTTGGCAAACAATGAATTGGTGCATTACCGCCACCAGCTGGTATGGAGCTTGGATCAGACGTCTTATTTACGCTACCCCCCCGAAAAAAAAGAACCCCTCAAATCTTCTTAATTAAATTAGTTACTCTAAGAAACTGAAACAAGATTTTATAACAATCAGTTGAATTCTTTTGTATATATGAATATCTACGAAACCAAATTGTATTTTAATTTTTCTGAGATTTTGAGTCAGACGCTTTCTTTCTGCCTCATATCTCTGACAATATATTGTAACGTGTATGGATAAGTAGACACGTTGGTCCTTGCTTAACGAGTCGGACCCTTTAGTCGACTGGTTAACGTTGTCGCTTGCGAGGTGGGAGACACGGGTTCGCGTCCCAGCTATGGCGGCTCCTGGACTGCTCCCCGAATTTGCTACAATGTCATGTAACCAAGCCATTTTCTCGCGCGGTGCGGGATTCGACACGGGGTGTACTGCACCACAAGGCGACGTCACTAACCGCTCGACTAAAGGGTCAGACCCCCTAGTTGATCGGCCAGTGGGTCTTATTAGTAGTTTACAGTCGTCACCCTTGTGATGTTCAGTATTAGGGGAATACACCTTTAAGGACACAGGAAATTATGGGATAGTAAACAGAGCAGCCACGGGAGCGGGAAGGTAGACGAGAGTCAGTCGGATTATGTGCACGTTATGCATGGAGCGAAATAAACATGCCGAAGTTCCACGGCTAATTCAGAAACGGTGTTATCATTTGTGAGAGTGAAAAGTAGGTCATTACAACCCTCTCCCGGAAGCGCCCCCTCGCGCTTTGTTATTCCCGCGCTCCGAAGAGACTTCTGAGGATCTGCACGCTTCCGGATCCCACCGCTGCCACCAATGTAACCGAGCTATTTTTTCGCCCGGTGCGGGATTCGACACGGGGTGTACTGCACCACAAGGCGACGTCACTAACAGCTCGACTGAAGGGTCAGACCCGCTAGTCGATCGACCAGTGGGTCTTATTAGTAGTTTACAATCATAACATGCTCTAATGTTTCTTCTTGCCCACAGCGCTCACATCTGCCTGCATTGTGTTTGCCTATTTTGAAAAGTATATTGTTTAGTCCAATGTGTCCAAATCTGAGTCTTGAAATCATTGTCTTATCTCTCCTGTTCCTTCCTGCACACCTCTTTTCTCCCACCGTTCACCATGTTGACCAGAGACTGTCCCTTTAAGACGGTGGGTTCAGGGGCTACTAGCAGAAGGGGATTGTGGGTAGACGCGGCGTTGAGAAGTTTTGTGATCTTGAAATTGGTGGGGTCGAAAGAAGTGGTCTCGTCTCCTTTCTGTCATCCGCCACAGTAGTAATAGTTTGTCCCCCAAACTAATACACTGTAAATTGCGGAAATCTTGAAATGGCCAGGAGTGTGTATAACTGTTTGCTAACTGAAGCGCAGCGTGCAAATGTGTAGGTGATTTTGCAGCTGATTCAAGTTGATAATATTGTAGCGAGTTCGGGGGACAACGCAACCACAGGAACTGCCGCGGCCGGGAAGCGAACCCGTATCGCCCGCACAGCAGGAGACATCGCTAACCGCTCGACTAAGGGGTCAGACCCGTCAGTGGGCGGCCAGCGTGTCTTCTTATCCATGCACGTTACAATATTTACCCATACCGGTGCACAGAACAAATAACATTTGCGTTTTTGTTTTTCTTTATTTGAAAAAGCAAAATAATGAATTATTTCATCAACTTGAAAACTGGAGGAACTATCAAAGGACCAAGAGGCACTTGTAGCAAACACTGGAGGGGGAACATGACTGGCCGCTTGTAGGGCGGTGGCCATGTTTACTCTTATTTCCGCAATTCCGCCGCTATTTACGATAATCTTGATTTTTAGCGATTTGCCCTTTGTAACTAACACCCCTGCGATGTTCCCACAACGCTCCACCCAATGGTGGGGTACTGTGCGACGCCAGTCACGGTTCAAAGCGGAGATTACATTGGTCATATTTAGAACATGCGAGTAAACTTTTCTGCTGTGGCAACCTTTTTTTTCTTCTTCGTTGCACAGAGCCTGCTGCCCTTTCCAACATGAAAATAAACAGACGTACATTTTTTTGTTTATAACTGCACCGAGTGATGGATTGCAGGGCACAGATAGCCGTAATTATCGGAAAACCATTAACATTCCGACACTATCCATACCCTTACACCCAGGCTGCATCGTGCATGACACATGGGATCTAGGATATACAGTATATACATGGAAGGCATGCTGATTGGAGTAAGTGCTTGCTTAAATCCACTCGCCTTGCCCCGAGGTTATCTTTATTCTATATTTATTTTTATCTTCATTTTCTCATATTCCCTATCGCTGTCTTTTTTTCTTCTTCTTCTGCACACTGAGCTGTAGAGGTTTACAGTAATGCTAGGCGTACGGGAACGGCGAAGGCATATGCATTGTCCCCGTTTGACAGCGTCTCAATAGATAATCTCTGCGTCTTGGATTTTGTTCAATCTATTAACCATAATGGCATATATTTAGTGCTTTCTAACTTCGCCTTGGGCTTCTGTCACCCTATACGCGGCATTGGAAGTGGCAGCATGTTAAAAGCGACGGGAGAGCACGCTATCTAGCTGTTTATTACAACTGAAAAGCGTTTTGTTTACGTTGGAGGAGAGACAATTTGTTTGTAATTCCGAGCAATAAAGGCATTCACAGCTCTCAGTGTGTTCTGAATGTAGGTGTATGTGGACACAGGCTGATAAAATATAATAGATGCCGTTGACAGCAGTGGGTTGTGTTCAAGAACCCGCCACACATCTGATATCAACGTTGATTAATGTAACTTGTACCACAATTAGTGAGCTGCAGGCAGTCTACCTTGTCTTCTGCACAATTTAAACTAGATTTCATATGCGAGATCAAAGTCCGCGTTATTCCATTTGCCAAGTATGATTCCATACAGGGAATTTGACTTGCTGCATCGCTCTCAGTTGCACATATAACTAAATATACATGTACACAGTAAGAGAAGAGGCGCAATGAAAGAAGAGCTATCGGAACTAAATACAATAATTATGAAAAATAAAGATATGAACATGAGTGCCAATGCAAGTAAGAGCAATATTCGAGGTGTAGCATAATTTACTGTGAGGCTACACGTGAGGTATGTAGCATTGAGAAAAAAGTAAAATGATATTGCACTGAACTTGGAAATGAAACTATTCAGCTCCTGCCCCATAAGTTATTGCACAAGTTAGATATTGCACTTGGAAGGTGCAGAAAAGCACCAAGGGTTAAAATGAACATGGCATGTGAACGGGTTAGGAAACAGTAATAAATAATACATAATATAGTGTAAAATCATGTTGCCCGGATTCGCTACATAAAAACACGCATAGATTAATGCAGTTAGTTGTTTCACTAAGAGTGCAAGTGGGATGTAAGAGACTATATAACATGAAACCTAACAAGGGATGTGAAGAAGATCAGAGACACAACACAGTATATTGAGAATAGTGTGGGTGCTGCGTACCTACCAGCTGCAGACACAGCTCATCACAGTCCAGTGTTGGTTGAGGTTTAGCTGTGAGGGTAGTATATATGTATTTGCATTGTGATTGCTGGATTGTCTAGACTAAATCTGTCTTGAAATAGCTATGTAGGCGTTTTGTAATAATTCATGATCGAATGCCATTGGAGGTTAGAATTCAGATGGACAAGAGAGTCATGGGAGAGTCTGTCCAGGACTAGAAATAACACACACACGCCAGTTACAGATGACGCAGATTCAGGTGGCAAGTCAATGGAAAGCTTTAATGAATCAAGCAGATGTGTGGGTTTTCACGGGAGGGGAGACGTGCTATCCTGATTTGTTATGACAATACTTTTTGGGTGATTACTACCTAATATGGTGGCAAGTAACGTGGGGGAAACGGTCCGGAGAACTGGTAACTGATTCAAAGGTTTACACAAGTGTTTTTGGCTGGGGTGTAATTCCCACTGGGGACGGGGGGAACATGTACCCCCCCTATTTTCAAAATCCCGTTTGTGCCCCCCCCCCCGCTTTCAAAATCTTTTTATGATTTTTTTAACCGCAGAAATCATGCTTAATACACTACTGTTTGGCCAGCCGTCAGATTCTAGCTGAGAATGTGAGCTGCTGAATGTTAGGGCCCTTATGTACTCCAAAAGGTTGCCACAGACGAGTAGCAGACACGGACAGCCTGCCTACGCGATTGGACGTGGACATGTTCCATGCATGCACAACCCCCCCCCCCGCCCCCCCCAAAAAAACTCACCGAATGAGCAACGGAGGTTCATAAAAACGAAACGCCAACAACAGCAGGTGAAGGGGACGAAAAGAAAGAATGGTTAACGCTGTCGCCTCACAGCAAGAAGGACCTGGGTCCAGTTCCCGGCTGGCCAGCCAGGGTCCTTTCTGTGTGGACTCTGCATGTTCTCCCGGTGTCTGCGTGGGTTTCCGCCGGGAGCTCTGGTTTCCTCCCACAGTCCAAAGACACGCAAGTCAGGCGAATCGGAGATACTAAATTGCCCCTAGGCGTGAATGTGTGGGTCCGCCCTGCGATGGACTGGTGACCTGTCTGGGTGTTCCGCCGCCTCCTGCCCAATGAGCGCTGGGATGGGCTCCAGCACCCTGCGACCCTAATTGGGACAAGCGGCTTGGAAAATGAAGAATGAATGAAAAAAAAGAAAGGAAATATGAATTGGTTGATTAGAAGGCTATTCAGTAATTTAGCTCAGGGGAAACATATTGTAACGTGCATGGATAAGTAGACACGTTGGCCGTTGGCTAACGGGTCGGACCCTTTAGTCGAGCGGTCAGCGATGTCTCCCGCGATGCGGGAGATGCGGGTTCGCGTCCCCGCGTCCCGGCTGCGGCAGTTTCTGTGGTTGCAGCCAGGACGCCAACCCGGGTTTCGCATACCACGGGCGACTACGTTAAGCAGTCGACTAAAGGGTCCGACTCGTCAGCCAAGGGGGCTGGCGAGTCTATTCATCCGTGATCGTTACACTACCCCCCCTCCGTCGGGAAGTGCGTCCCCGCGCTTCAACGTATCAGCTCCCTCACGCATCTGGGCGCACGCGCTTCCGATGGTCTCGCCATCCCGCTTCTGACACCAATGTAACGAATTCAGGGGGCAGCCAGGAACCGCCGCAGCCAGGACGCGAACCCGGGTCTCCCGCACCACGGGGAACTGCGCTAACCAGTCAACTAAGGGTCCGACCCGCTACGGGTCTATTCATCTGTGATCGTTACAATATTTTCTGTCTCGACCCGTTGATGTTAGGCTAACGTTGACTGAGCCAACATCGATCTCACTGGGTAATGTTACTATTACTAACGTTGGCTGGCCAGCGAAATAGTCACCAGCACGTCACATATTTCCAAAGGGGTGAGAAAAGCGATTTGACAAACTAAATATTCAAGGTGGCTGTAAAACCACAGGGTTGTTTTTATTAATAATGATGATGATGATGATAATAATAATAATACACTTTATTTATAGAGGGATTTCCAAGGTACACAAAGACGCTTTACATAAGGCAAAATAAACATTAAAAACAACACACCAAAATATGTAACATACACAACTAATCTCACATTAAAAGCAATTCTGAAAGGTGAGTTTTGATTAATGATTTGAACGTGGACAGGTCGGTGCAGTCTCTGGTGTGTTTGGGGAGGGAGGTCCAGAGGGAGGGGTCAGCTATGGAGAAGGACCTGTTGCCCTAGGTCTTGTGCTTGGTCCTGTGTGGTGGAGACAGGAAGTTGGCATCGGAGGAGCAAAGGCTGCGGGAAGGAGTATGGTAGTGGAGCAGGTCGGTGAGGTAGGAGGGGGCCTGGTTATGGAGGGCTTGGTGATTGAGGAGAAGGACTTTGAATCGGAGCCGTTGTGGGACAGGGAGTCAGTGGAGGTTCGGGAGGACAGGGGTGATGTGGTCAGGGGAGCGGGAGCGGGTGAGCAGGCGAGCAGCAGAGTACTGGAGTTTGTTCAGGACTTCGGAAGACGAGCCATAGAGAATGCTGTTGCAGTAGACAATCCTGGATGTGGTGAAGGTTTAGGCGGCAGAGGAGGAGAGGGATGGGCAGAGACGAGCTATGTTTTTTAGACGGAAAAAAACGCAGTTCTGGTGATTTGGTTGACGTGGTGTTCAAAGGAGATGTTGCTGTCGAAAACGTTTGCAAGGTTGCGGGTGTGTGGGGAGGGAGAGAGAGAGTGGAGTTATCGATGATAAGGCAGATGTTGTGAGTGGTTTTGGTAAGGGAATTGGGACCAGTGATCATGGCAGATTTATCACAATTTAGTTTGAGGAGGTTGGGATACATCCATGATTCCCTTTCGGTGCGGCAGTTGGTCAGACTGGAATAAGTTGTAGTGGTGATGCATTGAGTGGAGATGTAGAGCTGTACACCATTGGTGTAGTTGTAGAAGTGGAGACCATGACGACGTATGATGTTACCAAGGGGGAGCAAGTAAAGGATGAACAGGAGAGGACCAAGCACCGATTTCTGAGATGAGTGAGGAGATAGCTGGGATACAGTCCTTAACGAGATTGGATGAGATGGGATCCAGAAGACAAATGGAGCTTCTCATTCCCACCATACGTTTGGACAGTTCCTTTGGGGACACGGGAGAACTTTGACAGGGGTTGAGTGGTAAAAGGGAAGGGGGGTGGAGAGGGCGGGGAAGGTGGTCAGGTTGCTGTAGATGGTGTCAATTTTAGTTTGGAAAAATGAAAGGGAAGAGTTGCACTTGGAGGTATTGTCACTGGGTTTGAGGAGTTTGTTTATTGTGGAGATGAGAGCCGTGAGGTTGGTGGAGCCAGAGTGCATGAGATGTGAGTAGTAGGTGGACCGGGCTGTGATGACAGCCTCTTTATATGGTTGAAGGAAGTGTGTATAGGCTTGGGGATGCACTGTTCAACCAGGTTTCTTGCAGAGTCTTTCGAGCGGGTGCTTATGGGATTTCATTTGATGGAGTTCAGGAGTATACCAGGAAGATGAGTGTGTGAATGAGACTGTTCAGGTTCAAGTTCGAGTTTCACTTCATTGTCATAGTCATATAAAAAGTACCATGTACCTTCCAATGCAATGAAATGCATGTGCCCTGGCTGTCTCAGCCCTTTAGTTTTAATGGGGGCCAGCTGACAGGAGGAGAGTGTGTCATTACAATAATTGACAAGATCGGAGGGATTATCAGACAGCAGGGGAGGGGAGACAGACGTTTTACTGGCAAGAGAGGCAGAAAGAGCTGAGGGAGAGATGGATTTGAGATTCTGAAGGATGTTATGCATTTAACTTTTGGGCTGGGGATAGGGATGTCAATGTCCATGGTGGTTGCCAGGTGGTCAGAGATATTGAGGTTGAGGCTGGTGAGTTGGTGTTTCGTGAGATCAGTGGAGCTGACCAAATCCAGGCTGTGAGTGGGGAAGTTAATATGTTGTGTGAAGTTGAAGCATCCCGATTCATCATGAATATCCTCACGAGTGACTTGAAAAAGTTACTCAAGCCCTGTGATGGCCTGGCCGCCTGTCCAGGGTGTCTCCCCGCCTGCCGCCCAATGATTGCTGGGACAGGTTCCAGCATCCCCGCAACCCTGAGTAAGGATAAGCGGTTTGGATAATGGATGGATGGATGGATGGATGGAAGTTGAAGCATTGTAGCAATTCCAGGAGTTCTATGGCAGATTTACAGTCAGTGGGATCAACGTTGACATTAAAGTCCCCCAGGAGGAGAATGAAAGGTGAGATGGCTGGGTCAGAAAATCAGAGAAGTCAGAGAAATGTGTTTTTTTTGGGGAGGGGGGTAGATAACAACAGTGAACAAGGAATGGGACCAGAGAGTTTAAAGCAAGGTGTTCGAAAGAATGAGCGGCAGGAGTGGATATGGTGGTTGTTTTAATGTCCTTCCTGTAAACAGCAGCAACACCACCTCCCCGCCTCTCCAGATGAGGTTGATCAATGTATGTGAATCCTGTGGGTGTGGTCTAGTTTAGTAAGACATGGGTGAACGCGTGTTCGACAAACCCCGTTTCAGATGATGTTGCTTTATGATAGGTTGTTGTTGTTTGTTTTGTTTTTTTGGACCCCCCCCCCTTTTTCTCCCCAACTGTACCTGGCCAATTACCCCACTCTTCCGAGCCGTCCCGGTCGCTGCTCCACCCCCTCTGCTGATCCGGGGAGGGCTGAAGACTACCACATGCCTCCTCCGATACACGTGGAGTCACTAGCTGCTTCTTTTCACCTGACAGTAAGGAGTTTCGCCAGGGGGGCGTAGCGCGTGGGAGGATCACACTATTCTCCCCAGTTCCCCCTCGAACAGGCGCCCCGACCGACCGACCGAAAGACCAGAGGAGGCGCTAGTGCAGCGATCAGGACACGTACCCACATCATGCTTCCTACCCGCAGACACGGCCAATTGTGTCTGTAGGGACGCCCGACTAGGGCGGCGGTAACACGGGGATTCGAACCGCCGATCCCCGTGTTGGTAGGCAACGGAATAGATCGCCACGCCACCCGGACGCCCCACTTTATGATAGGTTGTGAGGACTGAGGAAGGGGACGGAGATTCGTCTGACTCACGTGTCGTTTGTTGTGGTGACGGCGAGTATGGCGTCCGATATAATGGGAAGAGGTCGAACAACAGCGTGATCATACCACAAGGGGGAGCCGGCGTGAGCAGGGGATGCGACAGCCGTTGTGGACAAAGGGGAAGAAGAGGGTTCAGGAGGGCACGTGTGTGGCGTAAATAAACACGTGTGGAGGACAGAACAACGTGCAGCAGCATGCAGCAAGCATGCCACTGTCTAAGCTAGCATGTTCAGGTGAAGACCGTCTCTTCTATGCAGAGAGGGGCGCTCCCAGAACAAGTACAAGTTGTGAATAAAACCAACGCTGTGCGCTATACTTATGGCCTGGATGGAGCCAGGTATGTAAACTGAGAATTCTGCTAAAATACCACACACAACGACCCAGTACAGGAACTGGGCCAGACGTAAAAGCGGTTTTTCCACAACTGTCGAGGAGATTAAAAAGATTGATAAAAACACCTTTTGTTGGCTTGGACTGTTGACGGGCAGTGTCTTTGGAGCCGGTGTGGACTAGTACTCTCACAAATGTCGGAAATGAACCGAGGAATCCTGGGAGTTTCTCCAGGATGCCGGGAATAATCGCTCCAGGAAAGCAGCACGTGACCACATTTACAAAACGGATGTTTTGAACTATGGGGTCCCCAGTGAGCAAGGTAGTGGGGGAAGAGAGGAGTGATGACTGATGGGCAGCGCTGTCAATCAGTCATCACTCTGCCCGTCCGGACAGAGTCGCCGGCCGCTTCTTTTCACCTGACAGTGAGGAGTTTCACCAGGGCGTGGGAGGATCACGCTATCCATCCCAGTTCCTCCTCGCCCCCTGAGCAGGCGCCCCGACCGACCAGAGGAGGCGCTAGTGCAGTGACCAGGGCACACACCCACACCCGGCCAAATAGGGACGCCCGACCAAGCTGGTGGTAACACGGGGATCGCCGGATCGAATCCCCGTGACGATGGAATAGACCGCTACGCTACCCGGACGCCCCCTGCTAGTTGACTTTAACGCTAGACTCACGCACCGTGGGCTCAATAACTTTGCGTTCATATCGGAGATTAAACGAGGCGGAGGGGCCTACGGAAGACAGGCAGGGCGAGGCCGGGAGAAACCGCGCTGAGGTGCAGGTAGGTTACACTATGCGCTGTATCAAGGGTTAGGTGATGTATTCGAAACTCATGCTTAGCTGTCACATAGATTATTGTCAATGATTTGTTAATGATTTGTTAGCACAGTCCATTAATATATGTGGAAATGCAGGAAATGGGATTCAAATCCAAATTTTAATTTTTTTCTGGGGGAGGACGCCCAGACCCCCCCCCCCACACACACACACTTCTCAAACCAAAGTTACGCCTTTGGTTTTTGGAGCCAGGCTTTCAGGGCCAATGAATACAAGTGCTATCAAAAACGTTAACAATGAAAGACAGTTGAAGATGGCAAAAGAGAAAAGTAATGAAAGGCTGACAGTCTGTCCTAACTTGTGTATTAATGTGGGATCTATGCTCTTTCCATGATCATTCAGCTGCAGAAGAAAGAATGTGTGAGTTCATGTACTACTTTCTGTTACCCCATGATGCCCTTTAAAAACCTTAACTCTCCCACTGTTAATATGGGTTTTGCACCGTAGGTTAATTTCTCAGGGGCTCCGTTTCATTCTTGTCAAATTCCTTACAATAGGTGACGGGAAATACAAACCTGCCTACCTTAGTAGTGGCATTAAGTTGGTGGATAAGGAAATGAACAATCAAGATTTTCCCTAATCTTGCCCCTTAATCCTGTTAAATCCAAAATGACAATACAATGTGGGAGCAAAAGGCAGTCTTTTGACACTGCTGATATTTTAGAGAGGGTTGTGGTTGCCCAATGGGCATGAGAGCATTTTTTTGGGGTGAATTATCGACACCAACTCCATCAGGATTATTGTATTTAGTGTAGAGAAGCATAAGACCGCAGTTCGTTTCTCCCTTCCCCCTTATGCTAATAGCCGTTTCCCTGCATGATTAGTGGCAACTATTTACAGTAGAGACATTTGCTAATCAACATTTGCCCGTAGAGTTATGCAGCAAATCTGGGAACAATTATGTCCACACAGAGAGCGTACATTTACAGCATGTGTGTGTGTGCGTGCACGTGCGTGCACACACAAGCGCACGCGCACACACACACACACACACACACACACACACACACACACACACACACACAGAGAGTTAGGAACACATCAATTACCAGGGCCAACATTTTACATTTAATCTTCTTATTGGACCCTTGTTAATGTTAACCACTTCCTTCCCCTGCAGTTTATTTTGCTTTGGTGCATATGGCCTCTGGTCCCAGCGAGTGTGCGGACGCCAGACCATCCATAACCACTACAGGCCGACAGACAAACAGACAGACAGAGACAGACAGAGACAGACAGAGACAGGCCGACAGACAAACAGACAGACAGAGACAGACAGAGACAGACAGAGACAGACAGACAGAGACAGACAGACAGACAGAGACAGACAGACAGAGACAGACAGACAGACAGAGACAGACAGACAGACAGACAGACAGAGACAGACAGACAGAGACAGACAGACAGAGACAGACAGACAGAGACAGACAGACAGACAGAGACCTGGAACACCACAGAAGTAAATAAAACAGCTTCCCCCCCCCTTTGTTTTTCGCTCAATGTAACATCTCGGCATTTTAACATGTAAGAAAGATCATGGGAGTGAATGATTTACCCCCCCCCCCATTTTTCCCTTTAGTATCTTTGGTAGACAAGGACTCCCACAGTTCTCCTGACTAAAATTACCCTTTGATGTAAGGACAATACTTTAAGGTCATGTTTTTCCAAAGAACAAAAACGATCCTCCTGTTGAGTTGGTTTTCCTGACACCACATCTGACCAGAGTCTGGCTTCCCATAAGACATTTAGCACTGAGCTAATCTTTGTTACCGTAAAAAGGATAACGATGACGCGATCGTGAAAACATGATACAGCCCGGCTGGGCCGCCTTCGCCGAACTCATCTTACTGGCACTATCTCCTTTATGAAGCGAGTTCGTGGAGAAAAAAAAGAGTTTTTAACATGGTTGGGGTCGACTACTGTAAATTGATAGGATCTCAAGGCTACAAGTGGATGGAAAGGAGTTATATTATAGTACAGTAGCCTATGTGTACCGTATGCTGTGCAAATGGGGACTTGCTGTCTTCTTTCTATCGACTCGCCGACGTTTATTTGCGAGCACCCCCATCGTATGGTGCCTCGACGCTGAAAAGTTCCCACCAGTCATCGAACAGCCCCACCACTACCCCCCTCCCTCCCCTCCACGGCGGTGCAACATTTTCCCTTTCTAATTACGTAATCAATGGCCTTTTAAAGGTACAAGCAAAATCACCATCAGGGTGAACCATTGACCCTCTCTGGCAACCTTTGGGGCTTAGAAAAACTAGATTTGTACCAATCACGGGGAGCTGACGCTTGACTTGGAGCTGCGGACAGAAAGTCAAGACCCCTAATTAGGACTCCTAACCCTGTACCGACAGACCGATTAGTTTTTGCCTTGCTCATTGTTTGGTCAAGATCTGCTGGGAACTACAGATAGTCAGATATGCATTAAGAAAGACCGGCGTCCACCGATTGGTGTTCATTAGCTGACGCGATCAAACAAAACACAATCAATCCCCAAAAGCAGCCTTGATGCTCAGTCCAAATAATAGAAGTAATAACCTCTCACCATTCACCCCTTGAAGACCCAGAAATATAGCTCATATTGCAAGAATCATTAGATGTAATTATGTTGAAAGTGCTACGCGTCTGTCTGTGTATGTGTATGTGCATGTGTGTATGTGCATGTGCGTGTGTGTATGTGCGTGTACATATGTGCACATACATGCATATTTGAATGTTACTGAGAGAGAGAGAGCGAGAACCCCCCTTCCATAATTCAATCACAGATGCTATGAATGCAAAGCATGAAAAATTTACAGAAACTTGTTTTGGTGACACTCACACAGACACATACTGACAACTCATACTATTTATTAATATGCATACTAATTATTAACCATTAATCATTACTTCTAACAGGTGTAGTACTGTGACAACAGGATAGTGGCAGTATGAGGTGGCCATAATAAAGAGGCATAGATTGATATAATAATAATAATAATGGCAGTCATCTGGTTCAATGCATTTAGTTTCGGGAATAGGGAATTTAAGTAAAAATTGAATCCAGGCCATCTACACTTCCTATTAGGGCATCTCTGGTATTTTCCAAACATCTGCTTTTGATTGTTTGCGGCAGGAGCTGCCACAATACTGCCATGAGATAACATCAGCTGCCTCCAATGGCACAGCCGGGGACAGGCAGCAAGGACAGGATGTAGACACACACATTCAAACCGTCTCACACACACACACACACACACACACATGCATGAACACACACACACGCACACGCACGCATGCATGCACGCACGCATACACACACATTCAGAGATGTTTTGCAAACTTCTGTGCACATTAAGCGATACACAAACACATGCACACACAAACACATGACAGGTGAAGACAAAAGACAAATGCAGTGGAAGATGGCCTGCAGTGTCTTTTTGGGGTTTCCTCTTTCTTTACAAGCCCCCAGAGATCGAAGCTACTTCCCATATCTGGTCATCAAGACTATTTCACATGCAATAGAATTTAAAATATGTTTGACCAATGAAACCCCCTCCCCTTAGGGCAAAATTGTTTCAAATAAAAAAAAAAACATTTATTGAGAGTAATTGTTTATACATATTTCCTGAAGTAAATCACATTTTACAAATTAGAATTACAAGTTTTGTGGATGTTACAACTAAAAAAATCTACAATCTTAAACAATTGCTGTTTTTTGATGCCGAACAACTTTGATGACCTGTCAAAATAGACAAACGTCTTTAACAGTTTCCTTCAAGAAGTGACTAAATTATGGTCCGATAAGTGACTAGAAGGCGAAAGTTAAGTTTGCGAGAGCAGCTGGTTTAAATACATGGCTGAATATCGGGATACAAAAGTGGAATGATTGAGGGGATAGTGATGAATTGCAGCATCACATTTGTTACAATGTTACAATTTGTAACATTGTAACAAATGCGTAACAAAAGCTTGCAAGAGCAACTGGTTTAAATACACATCTGAACATCCATCCATTATCCATACCGCATATCCTGCTCTCAGGGTCATGGGGATGCTGGAGCCTAGGATACAAAAGTGGAGCGACAGAGAGGATCGTGATGAATCGCATTATTACATTTGTGCATACAGTCACCGCAGCTGACTTGCACATCGTAGCTTTATGCTGCGAGTAAGACGCTATCGTGTGCTCCAAGGAGAGATATACTCCATCAAAGGCTGTCGAATGAGGCTGAAAAGGATTTAAGCAATGGGGTGGGAGGTAAGCTGCTGGTGATGCTGATGTTGTTTGCATAGTGTTCTCCACTGTGGATCAAACCAACATGAAAATTACACCCCACCGCTTGCCTTTCCAGCAGGTGCTCTGTGGTGCGCGCCCCTCTAAACTCAACCCCCCTTTTTACCCGCTGACATTTAGCAGACACACACATTCTGATCCCCCACTGCTACGCTGCCAAATATCGAAAGGCAACGAGGAACACGGAGAGCATGTATTTACGTAGCGCATGGCAATGACACTGCACGGGGGGCAAGAACAGAAGGAGACGAGAGTGACAGAGAAAATAGAGAAAAGAGGGAGGTTAAGAAGAAGGAGGAAGAAACAAAAAGCGCTCGTCGTGTCAATGGGGACACTAATGGTATCCATAGAAACCTCAATCAAACCGGCATTTGTGCATTCACACCCAGGACACACTGGAGGAGGACGCGACATGCCGGCCATCGAGGCCTCCCTCTCAGTTCTCCACAGCCGTTTGGCTAATAATCAGTTTGTTATTGGTCTTAAATAGAGCCTAATTAAAACGGTGACCTCGGCCAGGCACCTCTTCCTAAAGGACACCCAACGTAAACAGGAAAAATTTGTTTAATTGCAGCAGGGGTAAAAAAAAAAAAAAAAAAAAAGTGCACTTCTCTTTTTTTTGTTGTTTGAAGGGTGGGGTGGTGAGGAGGCGGGAGGGGGGGGTAATTGGACCTCTGCGAAACAAATGAACCCCCAGGGGAAGGTTACTCAAATGGATGTTTAAATGCAAACAGTAGTCCAGCCTGTCAGAGGTGGACGAGAACCGCAGCGGGTCCCCGGTGCGGAGATCCCATAAAGTCGAATCTGAGAATATGACATTTTCACTAACCAGGACCGCCGGCCCCGGTTACACTACCATAACAACCCGGCTACCGGGACTAATGGAAATAAGAGTTGTGAATGAAGCTAAGGTTAAAATGTGTGAGATCTGAGGGAGGGAGAGAGAGAGAGAGACAGATAGAGAGAGACAGATAGAGAGAGAGAGAGAGAGAGAGAGAGAGAGAGAGAGAGAGAGAGAGAGACAGATAGAGAGAGAGAGAGAGAGAGAGAGAGAGAGAGAGAGAGAGAGAGATAGAGAGAGAGAGAGAGAGAGAGAATATAACAGATACAGGGTGAGAGAAAGAGTCGGACTGGTGGTTTAGGTGGAGATGTTTATTTTCACACTTCAAACTTCCACGCTCAGTGTGTGTGTGTGTGTGTGTGTGTGTGTGTGTGTGTGTGTGTGTGTGTTCAAGATCAACAGACCTTGTGATGAACAACCTGTTCCACGCAGGAGTTACATTCTGCGAAACACAACAGTCCTCAGTAGAAACCCACAAAAGCACTGGCTGGGGAGTATTGAATTACTGCTCCGCTGTACTCCGAACCAGCTGAAAAATGACATATGCAGTACTTTCACACACACACACACACACAAAGTGTCACTTTTATCCTTACCTCTCCTCTGTGACAGGTGAACACAGGTCCAGCATTGGGTCCCTCAGAGAAACCTAAAAGAAAAGAAACAAAACCTGTCGAGTCAGTTCTGCAATACGCCGAAACAACAACTGTGACCCCCGTCCGCTGTGTCTGCAACAACTGTACTGACGCCAAACAACCAGGTACCAACAAGTTGCACTCTGATGACATTTGTGTGAATTGCACTGTCCCCCCCCCCCCCCACACACACACACATTACTGTACTTCACTTGGCTTTTACATATCCAGTTAGGTAGTGGATGATGAGTACACAACAAAGTGCTGCTGCATTTTTAAATATTCCTAATGGCCTTTTTTCTTCTTCTTCTTCCTACGACATGAGAGCCGGTGCACGGGATTGGGAATGACGTGCAACAGGAGGCCTTTCAGCCCATGCACTCAAAAGCATATTTCCCATTGCAATATATCAACATTCATGTCCGTAGACGGTGTAAAAAAAAAAGAAAAAAGAGGAGACCTGGCTGCAACGTGTGAGTGAGGCGTCTGAACTAAAGCAGGCTCTCTCGTGTGTGCAAGTCCTGGCTTGAAACACCAAGAGATGGCAGTATTTCACAGAACATGTGGCAGGGAGTGGGGGAGGATGGGGCTTTATCAGGAGCTGCCGCAACACTGATTTACAGCTTCTTCTGTTTGAATTAAAAAGAAGGAGAAAAAAGAAAAAGAAAAGAAATCTTACGAGAACTTGTAAAGGGATATCTATGGAGGATATTGTCGTGCCGCTCCCTGTCACGTCTCTCTGCACGTCTCTTTTTAATATTTACATCTCCCCACTGGATTGAGAAACGCCACTGGCCCTCAGCTCCTCGGTGTGTGTTTAAACATAAGAGAATGAGTTGTAAACGGTGATGAAGTCGTACACTGCACAGGAGTCACTTTATTTGTTTAAGCGGATGGAGTCGTTTCCAGCGTGCCGGGCTTTTGGTGTCCTGAAGACACTTGCACACGGCGGTCATTGCTCTGCACACAGTGGGAACAAGATCACTGCCAACATTGGTCATAAAAAGTTAGATTTTTTCCAAAAAAGAAAAAAAGAAAAAAAAATACATAATTAACGAATGAAATACTGTGGTCTCTAATTCAACCGAGCAAACTTACTGCACGATGAATTTATGTGAAATCTAAGTGAAACGCGTGACATTTAGGGTTACGATGTGCAGAATAATTGCGCCCCGTGCACAGCGCCGCCTCATTAACGGTGATGCACTGTTGAGTTAGATGCACGCTATCTGCTTCTGAGTCAATACCATACAATCTGGCGACGCACTCGTGTCTGCCCTTGAATGTGACGTTTGTGAACCGTGCATTCGGGAGGCAGCTGCTCCAATGTTAGGGGAGGAAACCGAATCTAAATAAACACGTTGCACCAAATGTTTCATCAGCTGTCAGGGTGCGAAGGGAGGGTCACACAATAAGTACACTGACTTCCTCCTCTTTCATTTCCACGCTCGTTTTTTTTTTGGGGGGGGGGGGGGGGAGGCCGGACAAACTTTTCACCCCCCCACACTATTCTGGCATCCTCAGGGATGCGACATTCAGGGGGAATAACATAATCCAGATCATCAGCACTGCGGGCCAGTTTGATCCTAATTTCTGTGATTTTTCCAGTTCATCTTTATATCTTATTGTAGGTATTATAGATATTAGTTAATGCACAGCCCTTGACCATTATTTACTCCAGTTTAGATAACACTCGACATGTTGGCGAACTGAAACATTTAATTCAGCTAAATGCAGTGGTCTCGTGTGAATGCTAGCTGGGTTTGCGTGGGATAGCGCTGGGTCTGAATGCACAGGGACGGGCGTTATTCACATAACTGTGGCCTGCTCTGCTCCGGCAACCCACATCCCAGCAGTGCTTCACCTCACATCCAAATCAAAGATGCCTTGTCAGAGTTTGTAAGGTGTGTGTGTGTGTGTGTGTGTGTGTTTATGTGTACCTTTCATCGGGTATGTGTACGCCTGCGTGTCTGTGCATGTCCCAGTATGAGTGTGTGTGTGTGTGTGTGTGTGTGTGTGTGTGTGTGTGTGTGTGTGTGTGTGTGTATTAGAGTTTATTGAGGGTACAAGTCAGGCCTAGGCCTTTGTAATGAGCAGCCTGGGTTGTTTCTGGTTCAGCTGCTCCTCTCCCTTATTTCACGCTGTGCTGCTCTCAAACTCTGCTGCCCCAACGAGTGGAGTCCTTCCTCTCTACCTTCCCTGCCCTCTCTCTCTCTCTCTCTCTCTCTCTCTCTCTCTCTCTCTCTCTCTCTCTCTCTCTCTCTCTCTCTCTCTCTCTCTCTCTCACTCTCCCCTCCTCATCTGACTCTACCTTTCTCTTCCCATCCAGTCCTCTCTCTTGCCTCTTCCTGAATCAGTCTGTCTATCTCTTTCCATCCCCTCTCTCTCTGTCCTGCCTCTTATTTTTGCCTCTCTCTCTCTCTCTCTCTCTCTCTCTCTCTCTCTCTCTCTCTCTCTCTCTCTCTCTCTCTCTCTCTCTCTCTCTCTGTCTTTTTTGCTTTCCTTTCTCATCGTCATTCGCTCTCTTTCTCACTCTGTGTTGTCGGACTGAAAACTCTCAAATGGGGAAGCAGTGAAAGAAAGGGGGAGAGAGAGCGGAAAAGAGGAGGGCGCAGCATGCATGAATGGTCACTACTACTCCATACCATTCATTCCATGCAATAATGGGAACTGCCCCCCCACCCCCAGCCCACCAGCCCCCCCCCCCACCTCGCCCTCTCCTCCCACGGCCACCTCCTCCGCCACAGGGCCCTGCGCAGGAAAAAGAGCCTTAGCTGATCTATAAAGTGATTTTAAAGGGACGCTGCTGTACACACGTTAACATGTACACACACACACACACACACACACACACACACACATGGACAAACGTGCACATATGTGGGCAGGTGTGCACATGTGTGCACGCAACGGAACCAAGTGCCATACAGCAAACCTTGCATACACGTCTGCTAAATGCATGCTCATATTTGAACACACACACACACACACCCACCCACACACACACACACACAGTACATAAACACAAGCTCGGCCACCACCCTTGCTCCTAATCCTTCATCGTCTCTCATCTTTGCCTCCTCTTCCTCCCCTCTTATCTCCTCTCCCCTCTTTGAGAACGGCTATTTTGGGATTCTCTGCCATATTCTTCTCCCTCTCGTGCACTCTCCCACGTGCACGATCTCGCATGACTCTTTTCAGAGTGGCTAAAGTGACCTTGTTTGTACCACAGCTGAGCTGCTACTGAGATGGAGAGCGGTCGAGGTACGGAGATGAATGTGGAGTCCCTTCCATCATTGCATTTGTCCATTGAAGCTTAGAGTACACATGGGGGGGGGGGGTAATAAGGCGCTGCCCGCCGCAGCTCTGTGTGTACATATATTCAGGAGGTGCATTGAAAACAGCAAGAGACGAACAAGTCTGCAGTATTATTAGGATAGAAATAAAAGAGAGAAAAGCGACTACGCTTTGACTTTCTCTCTTTCCTCGTTCGGTGAAAAAGGGAAAGAAAGGATGTTCCACAAAGGGTCATATGAAAGCGCGCCTCCCCGAGCGGAGGCGAAGCGACACATTTTTGAACTCTAAGGGAAAAAGGCTCCCGGGCCATTTTTCTTTTGAATGAGTGAGAAAGAGTCAGTTACTGAGGTAAAAGTGATTTGAGGAATTTAAAGCTGTGTGACTGACAGTTTGGGGGCAACCTATAATAACCGGAAAGTTTTTTTTTCTTTTTTTTTTGGGGAGGGTGGGTGGGACTTGATGACTTTGTTGAGACCTCCTATATAGTACCTGCCACTGCCAGCAAACATCTACTGAGACGTGCTCTTCTTAATGCATGTGAATATGCAGGTTGTCTCATCCGTCCTCCTACACCGGTTTAAAGAAAATCCCTTATTTTCTATTTACTGGAGAACCTGAATCTCGCTTGTGCCGTTTCGAAGTCTTTTGCATGTACGGCGATTAAAAAAAAATTTCAAAAATTTTGCGTGCACATTATTTGGCAGATGGAAGCCAAAATAACAGTAATCTCATAAACGCTAAACGCTTCGGTTAAAAATCATTGCTTATTAACAATTTGGTAATTTGAATATTAAAATCAACATTTCCAAAGCAATTCTGATCAATGTTTTGATTATTTCAAAAAGAGCAACTGACAAATGGGAGACGTATCAATTTGGTTAAAAAAAAAGGGTTCACACCTTGCTCCCAGTGACAGCGATCCTCAAAGAATTAATCAATTTGCAGCAGAGTATGGATATTAAAGCAGGTGATAAATATAATCGTCTTGGCGATCACCTTCCAAAGTAGCCGTGTAACTGTTTTCAGTGGCGTGAAATCCTTTATCAAGCCGTCGCTGGTTGACAGAAACAATTATCAAGGGAGGGAGGTAAATGAATAAAATTAGCACTCCGAGCCCCCTCGCACATTTGTGCCCCTGGCCATCGGCATACGACAACTTCCCAAACTCTTATCGGGAGCCTGGCACCAGAACGGCAGGGGCTTTGTATCACGCCCCCCCCCCCCCCCCAAACACCTCTCCACACAGATACACAGGCACACACAAACATACACACACACACACACACACATACACACACACACATGGTTTAATCACACTGGTTGGACTGGGCACCGGCTGTACAGTTCATAATGGACTCACTGTGGAGGATTCCAGTCCACAACACTGTGGGGTGCTGCTTTTCTGCATCATCTTGTATAGACATGCTAGTTTATATGTGTTTATGACTGTCCAAATTTGCATATTTGCTTTTGCAGATGTGTATTTGTCCATCCTTTTAGTGTGTCTGTGTGTGTGCACGCATGTGTGCATGTGTGTGTGTGTGTCTGCACGTGTGTTGTTCAACAGGGGTTGAGCCGAGAGGAACCTCGGTTCACATGCTTGACATACATTTTTATTGCAACAGGAAACACTTAGGCCAAATGCTCCCATGTTCGAAGGTGACTTGTGGTTTGGAAGCTGGGCATTCCTTTCCGGTCCCTGCATGTGAGCAGCTTGAGAAGGGGGAGAGAGGGAGAGGGGGAGAGGGGAGAGAGAGAGAGAGAGAGAGAGAGAGAGAGAGAGAGAGAGAGAGAGAGAGAGAGAGAGAGAGAGAGAGAGAGAGAGAGAGAGAGAGAGATGGGAGCTAAAGAAAGAGAGGGAGAGACTATTAAATGAGGTCATAATTGTTTCCTCCCTCCTCCCATCCTCTCTCTTACCCCCCCTTCCCCCTTCACCCCCCCCCCACCAGTCCCCTGCGCAGCATTTCCTGTTGGGACCGCAAGCAGACAGCCTTTATTTACCCTGTGTTCATTTCCCCCAAATTAATACCCCTCGCCCACATCTATGGCACGGGATCTTGTTTTGTGAACCTTATAAAAGTTTGGTGAATGCTCTGCAATTTGTTCCGTTGGCAGCATCGCGTAGCGCCGACAACTGAGCATCTGGTTGGCCAGGTTTTGTCAGCTCGGGCCTGTTATTTGCTATTTTAATCGTAAACAGTGTAGTTACGACAAAATGATACACAAAAGCTTTACAAAATAATCGTTTTTTTTTGGTTTTGTTGTTAAGATTTCGCCCTCGGTCACAGATAAGCGTGTGCGTTTTACAACACTAATAAGTATAAAACATATTTTTATGTACCCGAGCAGTACCAATAATTAAGTAGGCAGCAAGTAAAAAGTAGTCATGTATGATATTTCTACTTCTTCTGTAAAAAGTATAATTAGGGGGGGGGGGAGTGAATGAGTGCTTATAATTCATTGCCATCTTCAGTTCTGAACTACTTCTGCACACTTACAGAGGGGGGAAAAAAGTCGTTTTAAACACATCCATAAGCACGGTTTCTCAAGAGAGAGTGCCATTGGTTATCTTCATAACTCGCTCATAATCTCATTTCTTTTTAAATGCCGAGTGACTAATAAGTGCAGCTTGGACTCTGTGTGTGTGTGGTTCCTCCTTCGGCTAGGATGAGATAACCAACTTTGCAGAGCATTTTTCCTCTTTTCCTCGCCCCCCCCCCCTCCTCTCAGGCGTCAGCGATAACTCTGCGGCTCTTCATTCTGCAGTCGGTTGGCATGCGTGGAAAACCTAATACGATGTGTCTGAGGTGGTACCCAGACACTGGCTTCTCCTCTGTCTTTATAGAAGTAATCACGGGTGAACGACATGTCCGCAGATGGGTAACTACAGGGTTTGAACCTGTGAAAGGTTGAGTAACGGTACCAATGCCATGGTCAACACTGAGAAAAGAGAGCGAGAGAGAGAGAGAGAGTATATGTACACATGAGGAAGTGGTAGTTGGTTGGAGAGACAGCGAGAGAGCGAGAGAGAGCGAGAGCGAGAGAGAGTATATGTACACATGAGGAAGTGGTAGTTGGTTGGAGAGAGAGCGAGAGAGCGAGAGAGCGAGAGAGAGTATATGTACATACGAGGAAGTGGTAGTTGGAGAGAGAGTGAGAGAGAGAGAGAGAGAGAGAGTATATGTACATATGAGGAAGTGGTAGTTGGTTGGAGAGAGCGAGAGAGAGAGCGAGAGAGAGTATATGTACATATGAGGAAGTGGTAGTTGGTTGGAGAGAGTGAGAGAGAGAGAGAGAGCGAGAGAGAGTATATGTACATATGAGGAAGTGGTAGTTGGTTGGAGAGAGTGAGAGAGAGAGAGAGAGAGAGAGAGAGAGAGAGAGAGAGAGAGAGAGAGAGAGAGAGAGAGAGAGAGAGAGAGTATATGTACATACGAGGAAGTGGTAGTTGGTTGGAGAGAGAGCGAGAGAGAGTATATGTACATACGAGGAAGTGGTAGTTGGAGAGAGTGAGAGAGAGAGTATATGTACATACGAGGAAGTGGTAGTTGGTTGGAGAGAGTGAGAGAGAGAGAGAGTGAGAGAGAGAGTATATGTACATACGAGGAAGTGGTAGTTGGTTGGAGAGAGTGAGAGAGAGAGAGAGAGCGAGAGAGAGTATATGTACATACGAGGAAGTGGTAGATGGTTGGAGAGAGAGAGAGAGAGAGAGAGAGAGAGAGAGAGAGAGAGAGAGAGAGAGAGAGAGAGAGAGGAGAGAGAGAGAGAGCGAGAGAGAGTATATGTACATACGAGGAAGTGGTAGTTGGTTGGAGAGAGTGAGAGAGAGAGAGCGAGAGAGTATATGTACATACGAGGAAGTGGTAGTTGGTTGGAGAGAGTGAGAGAGAGAGAGAGAGAGAGAGAGAGCGAGAGAGAGTATATGTACATACGAGGAAGTGGTAGTTGGTTGGAGAGAGTGAGAGAGAGAGAGCGAGAGAGAGTATATGTACATATGAGGAAGTGGTAGATGGTTGGAGAGAGTGAGAGAGAGTGAGAGAGAGAGCGAGAGAGAGTATATGTACATATGAGGAAGTGGTAGTTGGTTGGAGAGAGTGAGAGAGAGAGAGAGCGAGAGAGAGTATATGTACATACGAGGAAGTGGTAGTTGGTTGGAGAGAGCGAGAGAATGTAAATGTACACATGAGAAAGTGGTAGTTGGTTGGACAGAGAGCGAGAGAAAGAGAGAGAGCGTATATGTACATACGAGGAAGTGGTAGTTGATTGAAGAGAGAGAGAGAGAGAGAGAGAGAGAGAGAGAGAGAGAAGAGAGAGAGAGAGAGTGTACATGTACACACGAGGAAGTAGTACTTGGTTGGAGAGAGAGAGAGAGAGAGAGAGTATATGTACATACGAGGAAGTGGTAGTTGGTTGGGGAGAGAGCGAGAGAGAGTATATGTACATACGAGGAAGTGGTAGTTGGAGAGAGAGTGAGAGAGAGAGCGAGAGAGAGAGAGAGAAAGAGCGAGAGAGAGAGAGAGAGAGAGTGAGAGACTTGAATAATGGGTCGGCATAAGCAAGTATAAGATACCCTGGAAAAACAGTAAGCTTGGAAATAATGACTTTATTGAATTACACTCTCTTTGATGATTGACTTCTGCCGTTTAATATTTTATCCCCCCCCCCCGCTTCTTATTTTTCTCTATCCCTCTAAGACATTCATCTTTGGACACACAACAAAATGGAAAAAAAATAAAATAAAATGTTTCTCGGAGGGGATCAGCGATTGACCTTGAGGTCTTTTGTTATGCTTCAGTTCCAGCAGAAATTGTAGTCCACTAATTGTGTGTAAAAATATACTTTGATCTCGGTGGGGAACGGAGGCTTGATTTTCGCCTGCAACCGATGCCCTGGAAGAGCGAATCGGTGATTTTTGTGTCAGTGTTTTGAATATAATGTACTTTTTTCCCCCTCCCTGTTATTTCATGTCTCCGACATGAGCAGTTTAACCAAATGCAACGTGGGTGCCATCTCCAAAGGCAGCGCCTTCGCCCGAGTAGTCTGAGCAGGAATGCACCGTATTCAGTTTACCATGCCACAGTTTCTTAGTGATCGAAATTACACATACAGTACATGCTGAAACACACACACACACACACACACACACACACACACACACACACACACACACACACACACACACACACACACACACACACACACACACAGCGATGCCCACGTGCACGTAGCCATGCAAAACATGCACGACATCGAGGTGACACAATGCCGCACATCTCACCTAGTTGCACAGCCCTCTAGACACACAAACACACACACATTCACTCACACCCAGGCAGAGTCCCTAAACCGTGACATCCAGGACCACGCTATAATTACAAGGCAGATGAACACATGGCGACAAAGCGGTCTCAGGAGGGGAGCCGAGCAGCGCGGAGCGACAGAGGTAATGATCTCTGGAACAAAGAGGCAGACCTGGGAGAACAGGTCCAAGAGTCAGCCACGGGGGCTACACTTCCACCGCAGGGATGACCTTGGAGAACTTTTGGAGACACTCAAGACTGTGTCTGTCTTCCCTCTGTATGCACACATGCATGTGTGTGTGTGTGTGTGTGTTATCATTGTATGTGTGTGTGTGTGTGCGTACGTGCGCGAATGAGTTGCGTTCAAAGGCAGACGTGTCCTCGGGGGAGGAAAACCCTAGAAATTGGTTATTGTATCGCCGAGGCTATTTACCTATTTTGGGGATTAACATATTTAATTCCCCTTCTTAATCCCGCCGGAGTTAATACCCTCGCATTTCCAATTATCTGACTAAGTGTAATGCAGAGGGAGTCAAGGCTTCTTCCCCTGCCTGTCACCGAGTTTAGCATTCAGGTCTCCGTGCTGTAGTTACACTGTACGGTGTCATCGAAGACAACTTGTTCATCCGGCAGTTGCATTTTTTTAACGTTATTTTTTATCATTATTATTATTATTGTATACCATTAGTTAACCATGCAAGAATGAGGCACGATTAATGAGTGATTGCAATACTTGCTAGCCGGGTAGATGCGTGGCACTTGCATGTGAAGATAAACGAGTGCAAAGTGTGTGGATACAGCCGCGATCCAGTTGCCCCCATACTTCACAGAGCGGCATGCGGTTTGATGAGGCTTCGGGCCTCGGTGCCTCAAACAGAATGAGATTAGGAGAGCGAAAACGGTCCGACTAGTTCAGAAAACGTGCCGAAGTGTGCCGCTTTGTGTCGCCGTCTCCTCGACGGCTGCTGCTGTGTAATCAACAGCAACGGCCCTGGTGGGTGAGGCTCTTCAGTGACAGACCTCATTCCTACACTCAAGCACATTTCAGATACATGCAGATCTCAGCCTAGAATGAGGTTCACGTCTCCCTTTGTGCATGTGGTATTCTTCCTAAACTGCTTCCTGCCACGGAGAGACACACGCTGTTCACATATTCACACGCATAACTATAAAAACCCGTGGTTGTCGGTGACATTGGCTCATTAGTGATTATGGGGTGGGAGGGGGGGTTACATAGCGAGATGACTTCTCCCCTCATAAAGGTATGTACTAACGCATGAAATACAGAGACCCTCTCTTCACCAGTCACCAACTTGGCCCCTGGTATGTTTTCCCTTGTTGCACCAAAATGAAATTTCAATGAAATCCACCTGGCGTGGCTGGGCTGACTCACACATACAGAAGAAGCAGAATCACGTGCATGCGTGAACACACACACACACACACACACACACACACACACACACACACACACACACACACACACACACACACACACACACACACACACACACACACAGGAGACAAGGAGACATCTACATGAACCTGTGCACAAATAACCCCCGCCCCCTCCGCGACCTGCCAGAAGACACAGGAAGGGTGTTAGAAGCCAGGGCTTTACCCCTCGGCATTCCCTGCCTGTCTCCGTGTCTGCCTGCCTGTCTGTCTGACTGCCGAACTGGGCCTTTTATCAATAGGAATTCATCTGAGAGATTCCACAAGTATGACAAATATTTCATAACTGTGGAGAGTCAGTGTGTGTGTGTGTGTGTGTGTGTGTGTGTGTGTGTGTGTCGGCGTGCGTGTGTGGTATGTATTTGTTGTGTTGCGCTTGGATGTATGTGACTGCACTTGCCTCACCGCAAATTCACTTCCCCTGAAAATGAGCAGGAGATGTGCAGAGCACTTCCTTACACCGAGGTGCCTCACTTCGGCGCTGGAAATGACTGTGTCACGGCTGTACAATTGCATTCTTCATTAATCCAATAATTACACAAAGGCTGCACAGAGCAACGTTGTGAACCTCCGAGACGATTTTTCACGCTCCCGCTCATTTAACGGTAATTGCTGTGTGCCAGTTCCTGCACGCCAAGCGGACATGGACATTGTGTGTGCACAAGTGTCAAGTCCATTTAGAGGTCCAAATTCATGCATCATTTAGGATCTGTTTTGTTTGAAACATCCCCGGCAAAAAAAAAACGAAATGTCAAACTTGATCTAAAACATGCTCGTGTTGTGTTCGAGGATTTTTTTTCTCCCTTTAACATCTGCAAGACTTGAAAGCGAGGGGAAATTTAGAGACACTTCATGTCTGCTAATATCAAAAGGCTATTCAGTGCCATAGCCATTACCCATAAGCCCTCCATTGTGGATAAAGACTCTTCCTGTCACAAGACTCCAGTCCACTGGCACCATGTACAGAACCGCAGATCCTGCTAACAAACCATCAATGAATGCATCAGATTCATAGATGTAACATAAAATGGCATGACATACCAACCCATGGCATGTTTGTATGAATACTTGTGGGGATGAGTAAGTGCATGTGTTGCGATTTGTTCTGATAAAACCATAGAAAGTAATTCCAACATTTCCTTGAGAAATGGGAATGTTTTCCAAAGTTAAAATTCGGTTGATTCTGCGATGGAAAAAAAAAAAGAGAAGAAGAAGAAACGTCTCATTTAATCTGAAACCCACCGCTATTGATTACCAATATCAGACAGCCTCCGGCAACATGGGCGCACATCTCCAACCTATGACTAACACCCCGATATCCGACAAGTCCAACAAAGTGTTCCATCACAGACGCGTCTCTCGTTCAACTCATTTTGAGTTACCCTTCAGGTCAGGACAGCTTTGCTGCCTCATCTCCATACGCCCGGAGAATCATAGTCATGCTTTGGCATTTGAACCCGGAGCGCTTCCGCGGTAGTCAACAGAGAGCTACCTCTGCTGTGCGTTGGAAAGGCCAGGACCACCCCACACGGTAATGGCTGGTATTACGTAGGGCGAACAGGTCTGAGGCAAATGGTCCGCTGGCTCATAAGCTATCGAAAGATCTTAAAAGACAGGTCAGGGCACTAGCTAAAGGCAGCAATTGACCTCCTGAATGTAAAAAAAAAACACCATTCAAATGTTGACACCGACACTGTCGTTGGCCACTATTGATCTGTGAGCAGCCTTTTAAAAAACTTTTTTTTCAGTATTTTAGAGAGAAATGATATGCTGGCGCCTGATGTGCTGTTTACCTCGAATTCAATCAGCTGAATATTAACCCATAAAAACCGTGTTACCTCCGGCTTGGTCGGGCGTCCCTACAGACTCAATTGGCCGTGTCTGCGGGTGGGAAGCCGGATGTGAGTATGTGTCCTGGTCGCTGCACTAGCGCCTCCTCTGGTCGGGGCACCTGTTCAGGGGAGAGGGGGAACTGGGAGGAATAGCGTGACCCTCCCACGCACTACGTCCCCCTGGTGAAACTCCTCACTGTCAGGTGAAAAGAAGCAGCTGGCGACTCCACATGTATCGGAGGAGGCATGTGGTAGTCTCGGATCAGCAGAGGGGGGAGGGGGGTTGAGCAGCGACTGGGACGGCTCAGAAGAGTGGGGTAACTGGCCGGGTACAATTGGGAGAAAAGGGGAGGAAAATGAAAAAAAAAAGTGTCACACGGAATCTCGGTCTTTTATTTACCTATTGACTATCTTTCATCGTTTTAGGATACAAAAAAACATTTTAAAGCTGCAGTCTAAAATGCTTGGTTGCCAGTTTCATTACACGAAACATCTCTAGGTGTTATGATCAGTAGAGGTGGACCCAGACACAGACAGACGATGGAATCAAGTCATGTAAAAGGGGTTTATTGTAGGAATAAAGGGGGATGAGGATGGCAGGCAAGGCAGAAACTAGAGAGGTGATGGTGGATGGCTGAGCTGAGCTGAGCAGGACAGATGGACCAGGAAGTGAGCGTGACTGGCAGAGGACAAGTGAGCAGGTGAGGCAGGCAGGCAGGCAGGCAGGCGGACAGACGGACGGACGGACGGACGGACAGATGGACAGACAGACAGACAGACAGACAGACAGACAGACAGACAGACAGACAGACAGACAGACAGACAGACAGACAGACAGGGGAACCAGAGAGTTATAGTCCTGGAAGCACAAGGAGACACGGTAAATACAGGTAACACAAACAAGAAAGAAAGAAGAAAGCCACTTTATTTTATCATTGTAGGTTACAGTGAAGGTGTTCTCTGCATTTAGCCCATCCTATTGTATAGGAGCAGTGGGCAGCTGCAGCGCCCGCGGACCAACTCAAATTCTTCTTCCCATTGCCTTGCTCAGGGGCACAGACAGGAGTATTATCCCTAACATGCATGTCTTTTTGATGGTGGGAGGAAAAAGGAGCACCCGAAGAAAATCCACGCAGACATGAGGAGAACATGCAAACTCCACACAGAAAGGACCTGGGACGGCCTGGGGTTCAAACCCAGGACCGTCTTGCTATGAGCCAACAGTGCTAAGCACTGGGCCACCGTGCCGCCCAACAACATGAGGTATAACTCTGAATATACACTTGCAGTGTGGCCGAGAACGAGAGAAACAACAACCTGGTGATGAGTGGATGGAGAACCAGAGTAGACATACTGTTGAGTTGATGGATGACAGGTAAGGAGGGCAGGTAAGGTGAATGAGCTGCAAATCAGGAGGGAGCTGGAGGGTGCCAGAGAAGGAAGCCAAGCCCCCCCCCCCCCCACACACACACACACACACAGACAGGGGAAAACAGGAGACACTCGGGGGGAAAAGGGAAACACATAGAAGCACAAGGGAAACAACGGGAGACACTGCCAGGGCCATGACACTAGATCCTTGAAAAAATGCCAGTCTTTGTAGAGAAACAGTATATTCATCCAACAACTGTGTTATGCTAATCATAAACCCGTTCAGCTCAACTCTTTCCCCCCCAAAAAAACGGGGGGAAAGGACCACACGCTTGAGATGGAGCCACAGAGTCAATTACTCTGTGGCCCCATGACACAACACTCTCTTTATCTGCTCTATGTAATCTGAGGGCCGAGCCACTATCTCCGCTCTCCATCGGCGCTTGTACCACTTTCAACCAACTCCTGACACAAGGGAAGAAATGCCTCCATCTTTCCGTCGACAAGTTTGATTTTTCCCTCCCCCTCCCTCTCCTCCTCCCCCCCCCTTCACTCATACCATTCCAGGATGACAATCCAGCCATTGTACCATCTCGCCCCGGCTGCAAACCCCAACTACCCCCCTTATATACTTCTGCACTGCCCCTCGTCCCTCCCTGTTACCCCTCCTCTCTCCCCGAGCCCCTGTGAGCTATATTACTTTGACCCCAGCCCATCAATCTGCTTCAATTGGATAATGATCTGTAATCACGTTCTTTCAGGGGAGTCTATAAAACGGGCCAGGGCCTCGTCACCCCTCCCGAGAGGGCTCCTTCTGTTCCCTCGCCCCCTCCCCGTTTGATCCGGGTGCTTCTCCTTTCAGCTTTCAGGCTCCTACTAAATACCCTCGCTCATGGGCCGCCCCATACAGCCGTTGCAGCCGGCGGTGGGCCTTGTAAAAGGGAGGGCGGGGGGGGGGTTGTGGGATTGACAGACTGGCGGCTCCGCCAGTTGATTTTGCACGGCCCCCACTCGCCGGTGGAGAGGGGCTAAGAGGGACAAGGTGGAGCCCAGCAGGAGGGAGCGGAGATGCAGGAGGTGGAGAAGGAGAGAGAAGGGGTGTTTAAAACCAGCCATTCCCCACTCCCCCCAGCCTCCTACCAAGACAGGGGGCCCCCCGCCCCTTACATTAAAGTTGACCCTCCATTAGGTCGTTTTGTACGACAGGCTTGTAATCGATAGAGCCCTACAACTGAACAGGAGGACGGGATTGGAGGGAGTTGGGGGGTGTATGGGGGGCTAGCGGAGTCGAGGCTTTACGGGTGTCAGGAAAAGGGTAGGCGAGGAGGGATAAAGAGAGCTTAGGATATAGTTGATGGACAGGGAAAAAGAGACAATGAATGAATGAATAAATGAATGACTGAGGCAGGGTGGAAGGTAAATTGAGCTATGGGCTGGCAGGTTTCCTCTTCGCCTCCTCACACCCTGGATTAGGCTCTTTCTGCAACTCGTCTCAAGGCAGAGAAACCACGTTCATTTGAGCTCGAACGATAAAAAAAAAAAAGGTCTGAAAATGAAATTTAAAATCAAAGGAGAACACGGGCTTGTCACAATAGTGCCAAATCTCACCTACTTTTACCTCATTTTTTCAACCTTCAGCTTGTTTGGAGAGGGAAATGACTTAATGTGCGTTACTGTACGAGATCTTAAGTGGTGTTATCACATGTGGAGATAAGATCTGGAGTGGGGGAGAGTGAACACAAGGGGCTGTTTTCACAGCATATTGCACATTTCCAAGTCAAAACTGACCCGGCGGGCCACCTCAGTTAACAGCTATCAATTGTTCTGCGGGGCTCGCATTGTGGACACCCCCCCCCCCCCCACGCAAAACACACGTGCACATTGGAGCAAAATTCAGGAGGCGAGAGGAGCAGCTTGACCGCAATTTAAAACGCCATCAGTTCAGCGTGGGCTTTTGTGTAATCTCCTCTGTGCTCTTGAATATGCATAAAAAGGCTGTGGAGTTGGAAGGACCATTCAATAAATTGATGAATGGAGTACCACAACCTCCACCCCCCCTCCCCTCTCCTCCTCCTCCTCCTCTCTCTCTCCTTCTCTCAATCCCCCTCTCTCTCTATGAAGTGTGGGGCCCATCTTGTATAATCATTATTCCCTCCGCCCATTCTGCAAGTTTAGAGGCTCTTACATGTGCAGCATATGCCTATTGAAAGAGTGGCACCATGCAAGGCAGGCACAGATGGAGTCACCCTACCCATCAATGGGCCGACAATGGGGAATGGAAATCAAAGTTAAAGGGGTGCATCCAACCCCATTTAGGCCACACAAAAGGTGCTTGTAGGAGGCAGGGCATGCGGGCGGATTGAAGGGGAGGAGAAGAGGCGGCTGGGGTGGAGGAACATGTCACAGGCCATAGGACTCCATCCTCAGCTGGCCTTTCCATCACCTTGGTGATAGAGACATGCAGACATGCTAGACACCCTCATGATGTTACTAAAGATAGATAGATAGATAGATAGATAGATAGATAGATAGATAGATAGATAGATAGATAGATAGATAGATAGATAGATAGATAGATAGATAGATAGATAGATAATCATTGGCTAACTGTTGAAACCCTTTTTATCTTCTGGTTGCTAGTGTCATACACAATATCTATGACAACCCATAGTAAATAAAAGCCTTAACAGAGGAAGGTGAAATACACCAAAGGAGGAAGTGGTGAGAGGTCCATCCTGTTGTGGTTGGGGGATACTTGCTTTGAACACACCACTGATGAGACTTGTAAAACAGTATGTGTTGGTTTAAGACACAGTGATTTCAATCTCATTAAAAACATTAAAAAAACAAAACAAAAACTACGGTCTACTGTGCACACGGTTGGATTACCGAACGGGCCTACCGGGCCCGGGCCTAGGGGCTCAGGGGGCCCCTAAGCCAGAGCCTGTGTGTGAAGTCACTGTTATTAACTTTGCATTTCTTGTTGCACAGGCAAAGGCTTTAGTCATTCATGTCAATGACAGAGCCCCACAGCTCCTACTGGCTGCAGGTGACTAGACGTCTTAGTTAATATGCTGTCGGGGTTAATTGTGTATGTGTACTGTAAATCCTGGTGAGGTACAGGTGAATTTAGTTATTGTGCTGTTGTTGGCTGCAAGTCAGCGTACCTGCCCTGCCAGAGGGGGGGCCTTTTACACATCCGTACCCAGGGGCCCATTTTCTCATAATCCACCCATGACTGTATGCCAGTGAATGTATTCTTACAACCCGTCTGTGTTTAATGGCAGCACTAGCACCGTTACAGCCTTCTGCACCTCAGAAAGTATTGCACTCGGAGGTATTTATTCCTCAAAAGGCCAAGGCGCGGTACCTTTGTTTATTTGCTTCGCTCTTTGTTTTTTTGCTTGGACCAATGTGCAAAAATGAAGTTTTCTAGTGACAATGTTAGCAAAGCAATTGCAACATTGAGCGAAATTTGCATTTTGTCTGTTTTCATGATTTCAATACAAGAAAAAACAAATTATTAAAATAATTTGGCCTCACACTTCACATGTGAGTCCAGTGCACATGACAGCTTCACTTCTACATGAAAACACTATACATGTCCATATCAGTGAAAATGTTACCTCATATTTGTTGTTCACACATTTTAAAAAGCGCATGTATCAAATTCATGACGTCCGCCCACTAAAACGTTTGCTTAAACTAGCTGCGAACCTCATTTCGCCTATCTGTCGCGCGTTGGGACTATCTGGACAAGTCTCCACCTGCCCGTCCACCCGTCTGTAATGTGCGACGTCTCAGGAACCATTCCCATCGGTCTTGAGGGAATTATGCATCCTAACTCTGCGCTCCGACATTTGCAAGATAAAAAATGATTCATCCAACAGGGCGCCCCCTACAGGCCGCCTACAGTCTATCCCAAAATTAAAAAAAAGCATAACTTTCTCGTCATTGCAGCTAGAGTCTTGAAATTTGGCACGCACCTTTATTTCACACATATTAACATTTTGCTTTGCCCCTTGGAGCATTAGGCTTTGCCTACAAATATTTTCTGTTAGTTTGCATATCAACTTTTGCCTGTTCCATTGCCAGTATGTCAATAAATGGGTTCACTGCACCATTCCCGGAAGGACAACATGTTTACTATTGCCTCGTTGTATTTTGTATGCAATTATTTATGCATAAGATTTAACCGCTCAGCTCTGCCCCCTGAAAGCTGGGAACGTCGATGAACTAATACTACCGATAAAAGCTGACAGAGGCTTTTCTTTAACGTTAGCGATAATTTCATAATGACAGGTTTTGCATTTGACAGTTATATAGGGTGAGTCTCTTATATTCAAATTATTCTTGCGACAATAATCAGTTACTTGACGTCTTTGACTCCGGGGTGGGCCCCTGACAGCGTGGTGTTGGCGTCTGGGATGGGTGAAAGATGGCTGGCCGTAATGAATCCTGGCCTGACCTTTGACATCCCATCCCCATCAACATCACCAGCTGAAGGCTGCCACACATGGTGTGCTTATGTGGTGTGACACACACACACACACACACACACACACACACACACACACACACACACACACACACGTGCACGCAGGCACGCACGCACGCACGCACGCACGCACGCACGCACACACACACACATTCATGCACACAGCCATGCACACACACACACACACACACACACACACACACACACACACACACACACACACACACAATCCATGCACAATCACATGCTTACACTCATGCACATTGGGCAGTTGACACACCACCAGTGTCAAACTGTCATGATAATGTTCCAGTTATATAACTGATGAGCTCCTCTCCTCCGTCTCCGTGCCATCCTATAGCACTTAATATACTCTTGAATGCAGTGAACATGTATTTCCCTGTCTGGACGTGCACAAAATTAAGTCTTCCTAATACTTTTAATGTGTCCTTTTTCTTTTTTTTTTCTTCTCTAAAACATTTATTTGTCTGTGAGGAGTGTTGTCGGTCTTCTTCTCTGCTGAGAAAATTGACCTCAAACGCCGTCTCCTTTCTTTCTTTCCATGCCAGGGAATGCAGTGCATGTGTCCATTCAGAGGGCAACATATGCCCATTTAAATAATCATGCCATCAATGTGCAATACCGCTAATGCATGAATAACTTCTGACCGCGAGTACAATAGCCTGGCAACGACCGCTCCCATCGCATGGTCTAAATCTAAAGAAGAGAAGCAAAATAACATAACAATATATAACTTGTAAGCATTTCTTATGAATCATTAAGCACATACTACCCACATAGCCATCTTGAAAGTCATACGTTTTACACACCTCGTTTGATACAGCTAAGAGAGTCTCCTCAGTATTTCTATTTTTCCATCTTCAGCAGTCAGCACGAGCTAGAAATTATTCAACCTTTTGACAGATAACATGAGAAATCTCCAATAAGCATGGTGGCAATGGGATTTTACTGTTTTCCTTCCGTATCTTTCGGGTAAAGAAAATTGCGTCTGTGTGGATTTTAGCATATGGGCAACCTTTTTCTAAGATTCAGCTGTACATTTGTTAAATCATAGACACGCCTTATGTTTTATGATATAATGATTTTATCCCACTGAAGTGACGGGTGTTCATTAGCTGTGCTTTTGTTGAGCTATTTCATGCAAATCGCACATTTTGTAGTTGTCAATGATAGAATCTGAATGCAAACACCAAACTGCAAACCAGAACAAAAAAAAAATTGTATGGAAATCGCAAAAAAATTGGTATTTTTACCTGACGTGGAAAAGCTGATATGCATATAGATACAGAACACCCACTTCCCTTTCTGGCTGCTTACTAGAAATTAAATCCTGGTTTTCATACCACTTCCTCAAACTTAATAGTGATAAAACTGGGGTCCTCCTAGTTGGCCCTAAATCTACTTTGGCCAAAACTGATAATTTTTCTCTGACTATTGACAATTCTATAGTTCCCCCATCACCTCAGGTTAAGAGTCTGGGCATCATCCTGGACAGCACATTATCTTTTGAAGCTCACATCAACAATGTGACTCAGTCTGCATACTTCCACCTACACAATATTAATCATCTTCACCCGTCACTTACACCTAAAAGCATAGCCATACTCACTCACACCCTAGTTACATCCTGTATTGACTACTGTAATTCTATCCTCTTTGGTCTTCCCATCAAGTGTCTTCATGAACTTCAGTTGGTCCAGAATTCAGCTGCCCATATAATTACCAGAACTCCCTCCATAGATCATATCACTCCTCTTCTTCAGCAACTTCATTGGCTCCCTGTTAAATACCGTATTGACGTCAAGATCCTTCAAGATCCTGCTCCTCACCTTTAAGGCCCTTAATAACCTAGCTCCTTCGTATCTTTCCGAACTCCTTCATATCCACACGCCCTCCCGCACTCTCAGATCCTCTTCTGCTCTCCAATTCTCTACACCATCGGCCCGCTGGACTACCATGGGGTCTTAGAGCCTTCAGTCATTCTGTCCCCCGCCTATGGAACTCTCTCCCACAAGACATTCACAACACTGACTCTCTTTCAACCTTCACATCCCATCTCAAAACCCACCTTTTCAAACTGGCATATTCAGTCTGATCCATGCTTCATTGAGTTTTGTGCAGATGATGGTTTTATACTTATCTGTTGTCTTAACTTTTTATTGTCTACCCTGCTTTGTTTTGATTTTTAGCTGTCTGATACAGTGCTGCTTGTTTTTCAACTGTGTTCTGTGAGGTGTCCTTGAGTGCTCTGAATGGCGCCCACAAATAAAATGTATAATTATTATTATTATTAATTTCCCCGCTGGCAAATATTTCTTCCTACACCCATCTCCACTTTTAGCTTGTATGTTGCTGAAGATGTAGCCTTGTCCTACCTTTTGGACCAAGAGACTTTTTTTTTATTGACTAGACAGAAAATTGGGTACACTCAGTTAAAGAACACAATTAATTTGCATTGTGTTAGTTTTGCTTCCTAAAATATCATGCATGCTTGTTGATAGCTGTAACACTAGTCCTGGGAAGTTATTGGAAATTTTCAATTTGACAGATCCACATTTACAAATGTGCATTGATTTTTGAGTGTATTGGGCCCTTGCTATTGCTGGATTTGAAATTATACATTAATAGTTGCATTTTTTTTCATAATGTATTATGCATTCAATTTTGCACCATTTGTGCAAAAATAATAAGTGACACGATGGTGTTAAAAGAAGTAATTGAAACCAGCCAGCCGGCCAGCCAGCCAGCCAGCCAGCCAGCCAGACACACACACACACACACACACACACACACACACACACACACACACACACGCACACACAGGGCCAGAAGTGTCCCAGCCAAACCTCCACTAACTGATCCACCATGTAGCAGGTCCAAACCCTGTCCTCCATCAAAGGCTTTCCAATCAATCTAGGCTCTGGTCCTAAATGACATGTCCCTTAACAAATTACAGCTAATGGAATAACCATCATGATGTCATTACATTGGCGGTCCTGGAACATTATTACCCAGCATGGGTCTATGTGTCCACATGTGTGTGTGTGTGAGCATGTGAGAGATCATAAATGGTGTGCCACTGCTGTTATTACCTTGCATGCTACTTAGCACCTGGGCCACTCTAGTATATGACTATTGAAGGATGCCCACATTTGAGAACCTTCTCTCCTGGAATCCATTCTGAGCTAGCTTGTCCTCATTACCAAACCTTGTCTTTGCACCAAAGACCTCATTTAGCTGCCTCACTCTCACGTCCCCCTGACAAGAGACAGTGGGGGCAGCGCACACTCACAACGTGTGGGCCTGTGTCCGGCCATACTTCCTCCAATCTGTAGCCAAATGCAATGTTGCTAATTTTTTTCAATTCTCCTCCTCTTCCACCACCTCCTCCTCCTCCACTACCATTCCAGAGCTGACGGCAGATGGTGTTTTAATAAAGTCCAGTAGGAATAGGACTGTGAGTAAACAATGCAGCACATGCCAACTCAGTAATTGCTGGGCACTATTACAACCCCGGTGTCTGAGAAGGGAGGGAAGATAGAGGTAGGGAGATGTTGGGGAAAAAAAGAGACTGGATGGTAGAGGTGAATAGAAAGATAGAAAGGATTGATAGTGAACAGGAAAGGGAGAAGGGGGTGAGAGAATGAGAGAAACAAGGGAAAACCAGAGCAGGAAACAACAAGGAACAGAGAGACGGAGGGAGGGGCCGGGGCAAGCAGCAGACACACACATACCTAGCAGCTGGAGCCAAAAAAGCGCAGCTGGTGAAGGTGCAGGGAAGCCACAGGGAGGGGGGCCGTGGAGCTGGGATGGGCCAGACTGGGCTGAGCTGAGCTGGGATGGGCTGGACTAGGCCAGCGGGGGCAGTACTGGGCCCACAGCCTCTGGGCAATGGGCTCCAAGCCCAGTCTCTAAGTCCCAAACCCTGCTCTGTTGTCTCCACCACTGACACGAGGCCATCGCAGGTCCTCCTCAAGCCCAAGTCAATGGTCAGACACACTCTGGAGAAGGTGGAATCAACCAAAACTACATACAAAAAATAAAAAATAAAAAATCCTGTGCAACTTTCTTGTTAACTTCTTAGAGTAGGCTAATGGTAGTGGTTGCAAAATTAACTTTTATAATTACACATCCTATTATTTACATTTCTAAGTTTCTCCTCATGAGGATGTCAGATAAATGGAACGCAGATATGTTTAATGTGTAGCTGGGTTTATTTGACATATGTAGTGCTCCTAATTTCTATTTCACCTTCGAATCTGTAATAAGTAGGGGAGAGAATGAGAGACATTTAAACACGAAAATATCCAATTCTTGTAAAACAAACAGAAAAGAAGACAGAGAACCTGTGTCTGTACCAGGGCACAAGTGAAAGTGTGTAAACGATGCTGTATACAATAAGATTTCCAACCACTGGATAGAGCTGAGGTATAGATCCAATATGAGTTTCTAAAGTTCGTACATAGCTGTGTAGTCAATCCAGAAAAAAAACATTACTTACGACATTTAAAGACGAAGGAAACCACACACGCACTCACACAATCATAAAAACCGAGCCATGTGATCCCTTTTCTGTGGAGCCTCACAAAACAGATCAGCCCTTACAAGTCTGCAGATAGTCTTCCCATGATGCATCATTAAGCCTGCCACCTCCAGGAATGTAAGTCAGAAATCATTTCTTCACGGGTCTGACAGCACAGCGACCTTATGTCTCACACCTGTTTGGCTTGCAACATGCAAAGAAAAAATATCAGATTCGGTTTTTATGGACCCAGTAAAAGTTTGCGAGCACAGCTTTGCAAGTTTGCTCACATAAGTAAAAATGAAGACAACACAGCCACCGTTATTACACAAGTAGAGTACAAACATTTATGAATATTGGTAGATATATATCTCATAGCCCTCCCTTCCCATCCACCCCTATATGTTTGTACTATGTTTATCTGTTGTCTCGCTTCATCGCCGTTTATTGTAAAGTGACTTTGAGCGTTAGAAAAGCGCTATATGTTTGATTTATTGTTATATCAGAATACAAAAATTGAAAGAGGGGATTATCATCAATGCAACATCATCTTTCTTATCTTACGTATTTATTAAATGGATATGAAACAGATGGCAGTTATACAGAATATTAATAGCATTGAATACATTTATAGACAATATTTCACTTAATTCTGAACATTTGAAAACTGAAAAGAAAAGCTGAACAGGACTCGGAGTGACATAAATGGTATATAAGTATATATACCTATTTGACTGCACAGACACAGTTGAGCAAATAAATACCTACTTACAAATAAACACTCCATTACAGTAATACCAAGTGCACCAGGGTTGAGATGTGCACGTCAGCTGTCAGTTAAGGCTACAACATGGGACATAAGCTGCTTTTGTGGTCCCTTGTTTCAGCTTCGGTTGTTTGGAAGGGAAAACTTGTGAGATGTGGTGATGGAGTCAGAGGAGAGCCGTGATGATCTTGTCCACCTTCTAAACATGGAGTTGTTCTGTAGAGGTCCTGGAGGGTGGGCAGTTTGGCCCGTCTTTCCTCTCTGCCGACCTGTTAGCTTGGTTATGTGCCGTACACTGGATGACTTAGACCTGACAGTCAACAAGGAGGTGAGGATTGACTCGATAATGGGTTTGTAGAAACTGGGCCATAATTGTGTGCAGAAGGTTATCTTTTGTCAGCTGTCATGAGGAGTACGTCGTCGGCTGAAGCCTTCCTGGTTCAATGTTTCCTTCTTACTTGAGATCCTGTGTGATTTGTTATTTTCTTTAATCTGAATGACACCAGTGTGGTGAGCTGTTAAGCCACTGATAGAGAGAAATAGGGCCTTGCCCCAAATCCAGTCATCTCAGAAGCCTTCAAAGCATTAAGCTGTGGTTTGTTGTAGCCACATCAGGCCAACAGCTGCTCGGCCTGCTGTGTATGATAACTTGTCACCATCACGGACATATGAGTCAAACCAGAGTTGTGTCATCCGCAAACCTCAGCAGAATGACAAAGGAGACCATGAAGCTGCTCATTTCCGCCAATGTTGGAGAGAATATTTAGCAAAATATTACTAAAAAACCCAAAAGCATTTAATACTAAAGTCAGCAGTTTGCCACAATGTGTAAAACAGCATAATATTTGCTTGATATAATTATGTAAAGTCCACATTTTAAATAATTCAACGTGATATGAAGTGTTTGATTCTGCAGGTCCATTACAGTGCATATGGTATTGAGCTAAATTTTCAATAAAAAGAATTACAAATAAAAAAACCCATCAAAACATTGCTCATGACAACACATAGTGAAGTAAAAGGATAATGATGCCCAAACACAAAGGCTTGAATTTGTGCAAATTTGAACCTCAGTTAATGAAAGTTAATTGATAGTTCTTCAAAAAATTATTAAAGGTGCTCAAGTTTGTACCAGAGTAAAACTTAAAACAAGAGTTGATGTGGCACTTCCTAAAGCTATCTAGTTAGAGACAGAACAGAGACAATTAACGGAAATGACTTTTATTTTTAAAGCCCAGGTTAAATGACCAGTCAGTTTAACCTTGAAGTTCACCGCCTGCATGAATATTGGATGATTCTTAACCTTCTGTTCTGATGTTAATTGAATCACGGGGGGGATATTACATATTTGTAATTAGGAGCCATTGGATGGATCTTAAAGCTCTGAGCCTCATTAGCATACTCATGAGGACTCTATCAATTATGCCGGTAGAGGTATGGCTGTTTTGGAAAAATTCTACTTTCCCAAAAATGTTCTTTTTCCCCTAGAGTAATTATATTGACAAATTCCTCTTGGACCTTGTCATTAATTTCAGTCTTGGTGAGGTTAACCTTATTCTTAAGCGTTGGCAGAAATGAAAAAACAAAACACAGAAAAAACAAAGTGTTGTATGAGTGATTGCGGATGACTTGAAACCAGAATTGTTGCAGTGTTTCCCTGCTGATCTCAGGCAAGGCAAAGTTATTAGAAGCTAATCCATATGGAAGCTAACACAAACACTTTGCCCGAGGACATCGCTCAAACACAACATCAAACGGCCGGTCGACAGGTTTGCTGATGAGCACAAACAAGGGTTCGTGTCGAAACACAACTTCTCTCCGTATGACATCTTGAACTTCTGTCCAACCCAGTCTTCTCAAATACTTTCAGGCCTTGATAATTTGCCTATTCGCCCTTAAGGCAACTGAGAAAGAAAGAAAAGAAAGAGAGAAAGAGAGAGTGCAAGAAGCGATAAAGAGGGAGAAAGAGCATGAGAGAGACAGACAGAAGGGAGTGAAATATGAGCTACAGCTCCTCCGTCCTCCCCTGCTGCAAGATGCCTTCAACATGAGGATATCCTCCATGGAGCTGTCATATTTATTTGAGCACAAAGTGGCCCTGCACCATGACACCATGCTCCTATGTGTAGCCTTGGACTCCAAGCTTCTGTCAGAACGCACCTCGGATACTTTCCTTACATCCAGTTTGCCAGCAGGTTAGGGCTCACACCATTAATCTTGAGCGAGCGAGAGCGGAGGAGATGGCAGTGGGGGCATTCTTCCTATAGGTGGAAGAGGTGGGAAAGTGGGTCAGAGGACTCGGACCGAAGCGAACGCAGCTGCCCCTTCAGCGTATCTGTCTTCCTTCTGGAAGACTACCCCCCGCCCCGACCCCACCCACCCTCCACTCCATCTCTGAGGTGTGGAGGTGACAGTTGGTGAGGGACCTTTGAGAGGTCTGCAGAGAGGGTCTAGCTGTACCATATGAGCCACGGCCTGTATGGATATATCTTCTAAGAATAGGAGCGCTGGCCTTGGTATAATCTCTCTGGTCATGTTTCACATCGATCTGAGGTAAACTGGTCTCAGATAAGGGTTACTTAAGGCTTACTTAAAATTTCAATGCTAGAAGGCGGAAAAAAACTGAATAAAAAAGAGAATATTTTACATTTTGTATTACTTTTTCTAAGTGGATACTATATTTAATTAAGTAGATTCATTTCAACTTGCAATATTAAAATTTAGAGTGTGTGTGTGTACTTCAAGTCCAAGAGAGAGAGAGAAAATGATGACAAAGATGATGAAATTTGGACTCGACTGAACTCGACTCCATCAACACCTGGCTTAACAGCATCTTTTATTTTTCTTAGCTCAAATCCAGGAGGAAACGCATCCACCTCAGTGATATAACATTGCCTCTTATTCTCAGAATGAACCAGAACGTTCTTCCTTTCAACCCAGATGAGCATTGTTGCCACATCGAGGGGGCTGGGGAAATGCATAGCCATAAATGTATTAAAATGTTGCTTTTAAACCTCATCTATCATGAGTGCAATTTCATGCTTCCCCTTTTAAAAATTAATTTTGTTCCCTGACCTGTTACAAGCAGAAGTGCTAACATGGATAGGCTGTAAGTTAAATTGCACTTGCGACTTATCACATTTTCAATTACCTCTGAAAACTGCATGGGAAGAGGAGAAAGAGAGAGAGAGAGAGAGAGAGAGAGAGAGAGAGAGAGAGAGAGAGAGAGAGAGAGAGAGAGAGAGAGAGAGAGAGAGAGAGAGAGAGAGAGAGAACATGCTCATAAACCATCATGTTTCAACAACAACTTTATTTACTGGGACAAGTGGTATGGAAAAGTGAGTTTTAATGAGCTATGTTCAACAGCTAGGGGGTAATGTAATATACCCAGAAGGCTCCAGCACACAACGACTGGGGGTAGCTTGACATTGTGCATTGTTAGTTGAAAATGGGATAAGCATAAGCAGATACCCCCCGATATGACCACAATATTTTGTTCAATTTGTAGATATTGTGATTCAATATTGCACATTTTGTCTCCATGCCCTCTTATCTACGGTAAAATGTGAAACCTGCAATAAGCCAGAGAAAATGCACAACAAAAAGCATCAATTCTAAGCCCCATGTCTTATAAAAGCTTAAAGGGTGAGTATGTTGGGCGTCTGGGTGGCGTGGCGGTCTATTCTGTTGACTATCAACACGGGGATTGCCGGTTCGAATCCCCGCATTACCTCTGGCTTGGTTGGGCATCCCTACAGACACAATTGTCCGTGTCTGTGGGTGGGAAGCTGGGTGTTGATATGTGTCCTGGTCGCTGCATTAGGGCCTCCTCTGGTCGGTCGGTCGGGACACCTGTTCAGGGGGGAGGGGGAACTGAGATGAATAGCGTGATCCTCCCACGTGCTACGTCCCCCTGGTGAAACTCCTCACTGTCAGGTGAAAAGAAGCGGCTGGTGACTCCACATGTATCAGAGGAGGCATGTGGTAGTCTGCAGCCCTCCCTGGATCGGCAGAGGGGGTGGCGCAGAGACTGGGACGGCTCAGAAGAGTGGGGTAATTGGCCAAGTATAATTGGGGAGAAAAAGGGGGGAAAAATCCGCCCCCCAAAAAAATGATGAATGTTTCCCCGAGTAACATTCAAACTATTCATATAATTCAGAGAAGTAGACTCTTTTATGTCAAACCTCTTCACAGCATGGCTTGGTTCAAGACTGTGATTCCGGGTAAATGCTGCGATACTAGCATCCTGGTCTTGCACCGAGTCTATTTCTCTGCCCCAACCCTCATAGAAGAAGTGTTATTGTAACACAATAAATAAATGAAGATAACTTGATCTGCATCTACTTCAATGTCCATATTGTGATTCAAGATTTACTGCAAATGTGAAGACGAGCATCTTTCTAGGTAACGCGGCTGCAGGTTATGTGACTCTCAACGACGTCAACATATTCTGACTTTCGTTTGTTGTTTTATGGGTAATACTTTCACTGCACATATTCACTTTCAGCCCATAAGAAAACGACGTGTGTGTTGGCTGATTCTTTGGTGCCACGTAAAAATGAAGCCCTCCAGATAAACAGGTACGCGCACACACACACGTGTGTGTGTGTGTGTGTGTGTGTGTGTGTGTGTGTGTGCATGCACAGGGCATTGCACATACGGTACTACATCACATTCTCACATGGATGTATGTGCTTTACAAGACATAAATCCCACAGCAACAGAGAGGGGGGAGAAGAAACCTTAAACATTGTGACACACATCCCTTCAACATGCGAACGCTGAAACAAACAAAGCTTTGATGGCGAGTTAGCGCTGGTTTCTGTCATCCTACTGTGTGTCCTAAACAGAACGAAAGAAAAAAAAATCCTTGTTTATGGAATCCAGATGGTCACCAACAAATCTCTTCCGTGACTGACTTTGGGAATATTAGCAAAAAATACCCCAATTTATTATGGATTACTGTCAGTGGTGGGAAATTTTGGCCCTCTTCTAAAGTAAATAGTAAATTATAGGAGAAGCGAAGACTCTGTTTTCGCAGACGTTGTTTTGTCAGGGATTAGGGGCGCTCTGCCGGCTGTAGATGCCCTTGAATTGTCAAGGTAAATCCACTAAAACATCAATAATAGGGGCTTGGGCCAACCAAAGGCCCTACTGAGGCCTATAGGTTTTGGTTTTTTTCACTCCCATCCATTTTGCCTGTCATTTGTAATACAGGTTTATATTTTTGCAGATTATCTTTAAGACTTTTCTGCTTGTTTAGATAGTAAAAGGTGACGATGAGTGACGGGGAAGCTGGGAAAGTGAGAGGGGACGCCTCGTGACAACGGCCTCAAGCTAGACTCAAACACGCAACGTTAGGAGCACACAGGACCCCACCCGGCTCAGCCGACCCCGACCATCAATACTCCCCAAACTCACAATATTTACAACCAAGCAGACCGCATTCAGACGGAAGAAAGGGGCTGTGTACATGTAATTACCAGGGCCGACATATAGTGACCTATTTCACGAGAGAGAGAGAGAGAGAGAGAGAGAGAGAGAGAGAGAGAGAGAAAGAAACAAACTCATCCTGAAAGTTATCTCACCGACTGACAAGTTGAATAGAAGCAGTGGTGTTTTTTTTTTTTTTTTAGGACGGTGTGGAATAATTACAGTGCTCATTAAGGTAAGCAGAAAAGCTAATATTGACTTACGACGTAACCTTTCTGCTACTCCCCCCCCCCCGCGCTGTTGCAAAGGCGATAATATAGCCGCCTCTCTCCCCCCGGGGGTGAATTGTCTTCACAGGCATTAGGATGAAGGGGGGGTGGGGGGGTGGAAAAGTCACTCAACGATATGAAAGCGGTGCATCCAGATCCCTTCATGCCAAGTCAACCACATCCTAGGGGTAAGGGGAACAGAACCAATGAGTAAGAAACAGCGTGCAGCTTCATTGCATCGATGTGGCGTTGAGGTGTGTTGTGCTTTGTAACTTCTTTCTTTACCTTAATTCTTTTAATTAGGTTTTCGGGAATCAAATCACGGACACCTGTTTTGAACTCCCAAGTCTTTTACTGATGGTCTCAACTGTGGATATATGTTACATAAATTGTCTTCCCCCTGGTTACATATCTCTATTACCGAGTTCCTCTTAAAGGTACAGTACGCCATTCAGTGCATGACAAGGTGGACAAAAAAGGTTAAACATTTAAATGACTACGTGCTTGATATAGGAAGAAAAAAAAAGAGATTGGAAATGTGGAAAAAGAAAATATTTGCAAAGCATTAGATAACATCCATTCCAACAAGGTCGCCATCGACCATGGATGGGTGCCCGCGCTGTCCTCACAAAGAGAGACAATCTGACCTCTTGTCATATTGTGTCATCCGGTGCTTTAATTCTGTGCCATTTAATTAAGTATCAGCTAATGAGGGGCTTTTACTCCACTGGTCGGAGCAAATGGGCACATTCTCCCGGTCCTTTCTACATTTTAAAGACAGAAACACGTCTATTCGGTTATCCTTAAAGTTGTTGTGTCATTCTGGCATGTCTCTCCTCGATGCCAACCAAGCTTGGAGCCCAGTGGCTTTGCAATGTGGATGTAATTTCACCAGGAGGATTTTTTTTTTCTTTTTCGCCGCAAATCAAATAAAAGATTCAGCTTTGAGGGGGGGAGAAGAAGAAAAAACAACCCTCAGAACTGATCTACATTACACCGAAACAAACAAAAGTTTGTAAGAAAACGAAGAAAGAAAATGTGAATGTAATGGTTGTGCAGCTCCATACACATATCCTTTGATTAGGAGGTATTTCTGTCGACCCTGGGCCCATTGGCAGGAAATCCTTTTGCTTTTCCCCACATGGGAACACAGTCAAATGTCACTGTCCATTAATTCACTTACAATCATATTTGGATGGATTTTTACTTCTCACCCATATCTGTCTTCCTCTCTGCAGTTTTGAATGGGCGCCTTCGGGGAATCCAGACTATTGAATTTAGGAGAAACCACACAATGGAACTGTATTTGTTGAACATATGTGTTCAGATGGAAAGTTTTCCACAGAGCTGATTGCATTAACAGAATGCCATATTGACATGAAATCTACAACCGAGACACCAATCGTAATGCAGAGGATAAATTTAAGTATCAAATTTGCAGGATCGCATTAAAATACTGAGGGTTATTATAGATTGAAGTGTTGAGCAGTCATCTGTAGCCACGGGGTTATCTGAAATAAATCACAAATCATTCACACACATACACACACACACACACACACACACACACACACACACACACACACACACACACACACACACACACACACACACACACACGCCAAGCAAAAGTGTATGGAAATTATTGTATAAGCTTTTTTTTTTCTTTCTATTTACCTGTCATCAAGAAATTTTGGCAACCATTCCAAACATACCCAGGACACAAAAACAGGTGTGGGACAAATATGAATGCACAGCATTGTGGCAGTGAAATCAAAGTTTACCCTCGCCTCTTCTAGAGAGGGTGTGATTGCTGAACCATTATTTTCTGTGTGTATTATGAGCAAAAACGGATGCAGTATCAGTTTTAAGAGAAATATGTTGCAGTGTCCAATGATCAGAACCATTGCCGCAATCTATCCCTGCAAAAGCTGAGGTGAGAGAGAACAACCCCCCCCCACGCCCACGCACACACACACACACACACACACACACACACACACACACACACACACACACACACACACACACACACACATCACAGCCAATTGTCAGAGTTGGCTCTGAGAGGCAATTTTTCAGCTATGACAAACTACCACTTTGCAAAATGGAGACCATGGGTGCAGTCAAATAAATGTCTTTCAGCAGCACTGACAAACAGTTTGAGTCATGGCAGGAGATGCCACAGAGGCACCGCCGAGGCACTGGAGCTGCTTAGCTTCTGTGTGTACCCTCCCACTTCCAACGATCCTCCCAATTAATCAATCAGGCTTATCTCCAACGCCATCCCTGCTGTCACTTCAAAACCAGAAGACACTCTGCTTTACACTGGAGTCGACGTGTGTGCACGTGTGCGTGTGTGTATGTGCATGTGTGTGCAGAGTAGGAGAACGACGCAGAAAATGGTAAAGGTGCAGATAAAGTTTTTTTTTTTTGCAAAATTAAAACTCAAAACTGGAAACGTCACTATCGTCACCGACATTCTAGATATTATATAAGCAAATGTATAGTTACCACTTGTTGGGGAAAAACAAACAAACAAAGAAACAAACTATGAGTGCATCCAGTGTAACAACAGAAATGATGTTAACACTGAGTCCACTTACTTGACTCAGCATGCAAAAGGCCATGCAGACTTCCTTGACTTGTCATGCTGTAAATGTCTCAACCTTTTTAAAATAACTGCACAGTCATAGAAACAAGTTACTGCACTTCAGTATTTTCTGTCAGTGAGAATACAATTGAGAATGAAAATAGAAACATGCAAAAATTCACGGGACCAGTTGAGCTTAATCATTTTAAGGAGGACTGTAAAGCCGACATAAAGCCAACCTGCTATAGGACACAAGGCTTTCTAGTTCAGATCCCTAAAAGAAGAGGAACCTTCTGTTAAATTGCAGAACATAAAATTGGATATTCGACACAGAACACTTTTTAGACACACACCAAGTTGTTTTTAGCACAAAGTCTAAATCAGCATAACGTGAACACCAGAACACAGATAAGGTGCAGATATCAGTCTGATCACCGGTTTTTGCAATTCTCTGCGCAAAACTGCCATGGGACACTTTACTTTATTTTACTAAATCCTTGTTTAGATTTATCTGTTGGTAAAACCCGTCACATTTTCTCTGACAGTACATCGCATACAGTAGTAACCACCAGCCTCCTCAATCGCTCCTAAATCTCCCCCGTCTACACGACATTGCCCCCGTAATAAGGTGACACTGTCACTCCAGCCCTCACACACACACACACACATGCATACACACGCACACACACACACACACACACATGCATACACACACACACACACACACACACACATACACACACACACACACACACACAGAGCCTCGGCACACAAATACATACACTTGCATACACACATCCAGCCTTGCAGGCATGCGATGTGCATAGGCGTTCGGCATCATGCTAATTTCCATTGTTGTGATAAAAATAAACAGGTCTGGGGAGCTGAATCTGAGGGCCCGGGGGTCACGGCGCGCGCCGCTGACAGCAGGGGGTGTGGGGTGGGGGTAGGGGTGGGGGGGCTCAGACAGAATTACCTTGATCCAGCACGACAGCCTCACATCACTGTCACCAGCCCGTTTGGAAAGGCTTGATGGGGCTGCTGTGCTAACTTGCAGTGAACCAATGGCGATGGATGTGTGTTGACAGTGCACTGTATTCAAGGGCACATTGAAATAAGCGAATGAAATGGGGGAAAGTTTGCTAAGCCATGTGTGCTGTAATTATCCAAGGCTATCCTAGTGCCTCTTATCTGGTGGCTGGTGGCTGGTGGCTGGTGGTGACTGTCAAACGGCTGAGGAATTGACTGTGACAATGCCTTGGACTCAGAATAACCTCAGCAGCTTACAATAGTCAGAAAGTGTTATCTGTGCAATTTATGCATTTTTGTTTTTGGGTCCAACATTTGTAACTTCAGTCTCAGATGACTAATGTTGGGTGTGAAATCCAACACTAATGTAGTGGAGTTTTTTCAAACGTCACAAAAAAAAGAAGATAAATTAAGATATTTATAGAATATATATATTGGTTTAGGTTATCAGAAATGTGTGTGGTAACAGCATTTTTAAGATGTAACAAAAGAAAAGAAAAGATAAGTAACTCATATATTAAGGGTCTTGATGCATGCTCAATAATCCAGGTAAGACAATCAGAGAAGGTTGAATCAGTTCATCTGGACTCAACGTTTATTGTCAGATAGTCGATAAACATTGTATCCAGATGAGCTGATTCAACCTTCTTTGATCATTTAACAAGTGTTTTTAGTGCCTTGATGTCTCATTCATACATGTGCTGACATACTTTTTCATTCATCCTGCCACAGAATTCCAGTTTTGCAACACTGATTTCAAAACTTATCTTGAATTTTTCCAGTCTTTCCCAATGGTGACCACGTTGTTTCCTATCAGGTTTTGAACTCCCGAGTCAAACAGCTGAGGTATTGTGCATTGCTTACAGGTGAGCTGCCATGCTTGAGCACTAGGTGGTGCTTGAACACAGCCCTCGCACACTCACACACACACTCACACACACACACACACACACACACACACACGGACGTGCACACACACGCACTGAAACACACAAGTGCATATACACAGATTCATACACACACACACCTCTTTCTCTCTCTTTTGCACGCCCTCATCAACTCCTTTTCTATTCAACTCCAAGAGAATAACAAAACACCCTTCATGCCCCTACCCCTGCTGTTACACACACACACACACACACACACACACACACACGCACACACACACACACACACAGCAGAGAAAGAAGATGCTAGGTTCAAGTTACAGACCTCTTCTATATTCGTTTGATATTCATCAGTTCTTGAGTCCCCCTCCACCCTTCTCCACTATTACACGCAGATACATAGACACACACGCAAATGCACACAATCACACACATGCATGCACACTAATACGCCCCTCCCTACCGATCTTACTATATCTCAGCTACACGTGTCTGAGGCCATGATATCCATCTAATCATCTGACCTTTTCCTCTTTGGTTTCCATTCAGCAGGAAGTGCTTGTGCTTGCATAGGGTAGGTGCCATGTTAGGTGCAGACAACCACTCGTAATGCAATACCCACCATAATACAGACACACTCAGACACACACACACCAGATGAAGCAAGCCAGTCTATGCATGTAAACATGGACACGTGTGCAAACTGAAGGACCTTAAAGACCTCTCTCTTGGCAAAATGTCGTATGGCCTTGCAAGGAAACGCCAGCAGAAGCCCTAAAGTGGCACTGGCACTGGCATGGAGAAGCGGGACAGGATTACCCAGAATCAAAGTGTACTATAGCTCTCATTCATTTTATCTGTACCCAGTTTCATTTCGTCTACTCGATTAGTTTGGGTAGCTTATTTAGTGGCACTGCATAACGCATTCAGCAGTTTGCCTATTTCGTCATTCCTGCACCTCACCTGTGGGATCCGAGCACGAGTGCACGTAGGAGCAGTGTGGGCAGCTGTGCAGGTTTGAACCCATGTCTTTCCGGTCACAAAATGAAAGGCAATCAATGCAGAACTACAATAACCCCAAACATCTTATCCAGGGAGTTTTTCCACTGGATATAATGGATCTCAATCCTATAATTTCGTAAAAGTAAGGTCCGGTTGATGTATGTGTCCATGAGGTCCTTATCCGAGACTTTTGTCTAAGCAAAACTCATGCCCCTGTCATCATAATGATTACTTCTTGTGTTGTTAATGGGACTTGAAAATAATAAATTCGCATGCAAATGTTCAACTTCTTACAGCACTGACTGACTTGTTCAGGTCATAAACTCAGCGAAAATGTCAAAAATATTAAATTCTTGAAACGACTCTCCCGTGTCTTTCAAGGCAAGACAAGGTCTAATGTGTTTACAGAGTGTATGTGTACATACATGTCTGCATGTGTTCTGATGTCTGTTTTCTGTGTGAGCTTAGATGTAAATGTGTGTGTGTGTGTGTGTGTGTGTGTGTGTGTGTGTAGTTTCCCGTTACAATTGTGTGATTGTACCTTGGGGAGAGAATGTTTGTGTCCCTGTGTGGCCTTTTCCTTGTGCCAACCAGCTAATGTTTAGTGGTGTGTATCGTGAACTGGGACAGACTCTGCATGTGGAAGTATGTTAGTGAGTCTGTCTGTTTTTATGTATGTGTGTGTGTGTGTGTGTTTGTGTTTTTTGTACTTGCATGTTTGTAAGTCCTTTCTGCGCTAGTCAGTGCACTGTAAAAAATATCCGTGCTAAACATGTCATTTAATCTACTATTGAGTCCTAAAATCTATTTTTATTCTTAGAACAAATAAGAATGGCAACCTTAGTTGTTTTCTCAGCATATTATTGAATCAAGTGGGATTGGGTTTTATTTTTGTTTTATTTTTGTTTGTTTGTTTGTTTGTTTTAAATAGCAGGGAGATCTGCATTCTTAACGCTGCACTGTGAAAGTAAAGCACTTGTTTCTAGATATTTTGAGAAACAAGTGAAACTCCAACGGAGTGTGTCAGACCTACGTCGCCCGAATGGAGCATTTTTTTGCCCGGTTTGATGAAAATAAGATTTCAAGATTGCACACGAGACTAAATGAACTGTTAAAGTGGACATTTTTTGCAGTGTGGTTCTACGGGGCCAATGCGTGAGCATTCCTGTTGATGTTAAGCAGCTAAACAATACCATCTTGCCGGGCTCTCAACCCTCCCTCTTTCAGAGAGGACCTAATGAAGTCCTGAAAGGCTTCCTGACTCTGTCATCTGGCTTTGTTTAGGCCCCGCTCTCCCTCTCTCTCCCTTTGCTTGAGGAAAGCCATTAGCCCATTGAGAAGACAGCCACACAGGTCTGCACTGTAAAAAAAAAGAAAAAAGAAAAAAACAACAACATTGAAACATTACGGAGGGGTGCTGTGAGGTGTCTGTCAGGACCGTAGGGTTTTTCTCTCAGTGTTTTTTGGAGCGCTGGAAGCATCTCCATCAAACTTCCAACAATATTTTAGGACGATTTGAAGTGTAATATTTCCAAATTTGGAAATTCTGAATTTTGTGTTAGCAGGCCTTGGCAATGTCTATTTTGTAGGGCTGTTTGATTTTATGACAGTTGTGTCCAACAAAGGCATCATGACTTGCAGGTAATGATGTCAGTGTCTGAGCGAATGCCTTCACCTGGGCAGTCTCTGTGCAGAGATGCTGTTGCAGACACTTCATAATTAGGCTACAAATGGCCGGTTGTATCGTAAAATGCTGCAGCTCTACTATTTTAACACATTAACTGTAGTCACGAGTAGTTGTAAAACTGAATGATTGGCTGAGTCAGATGATTTATTCTTAGACTGCAACACGGAGGGGCTGAATTATTCAGTATTTTCACGAGGGCGTGTAACAATTCTTTTAAGATGACTCAGAGCATCGCAAGGTTTTTCGCCCTCTCGTGAAAAACCCATAAAGATTTCTCAGGAAACCTAATTTTTTTTACAGTGTGGCGAAAGGTGAGCCCATATCCATTACAAATGGATGCTCCGTAGCAAGCCAGGAAACAAGAGCACGAGAGGAGGATATCACCGTCTACCCAGCGAGGAAGGGACGAGAAGCGGCAGGAAAGAGGGGATAGAGAAAGATGGATGGGTGGAAGGAAGGAAAAGAAACGAGAGGGATTGCTCTCTCTCTCACCTCGGAGTCTTCCACCAGCCGTCACCCCCCCCCTTATTTTTTTGCACATGTAATGGCACTTCATTTTAATTTTATGGATTGTGTGTACCCGATCGAGGGAGATTGTTTCTATGCGGTTATGACAGTCTGTCGAGAGTGAGAGAAAAAAAAAAGACAAGAGAGGGGTGGAGGTTGGGGGGGTGGGTATGGCAAATAAAAAACCGCGGCAGTTACAATTGAATTTGTATTCACCGGGAAGTGGGTTAACCCAGTTAAAACCCAGGGAATCCAATAGCATGGGTTGATATGTGGTGTCAAGACAATCTCCTTTGGGGAGGGGGAGGGTCCGGGGGAGGAGGAGGGTGGGGAGGGGGGCTCGGCTGGTAGGCTGCCTCACCCCCCCCCCCGACTCCTAGCATGTTTTCAGGTAATAATAATACATCATATTGTTTAACGGCACATTTATGTAAGAGCTGAGCGAGCGCAGGCATCCGGTGTGCCTCGGTGTTGTTCTTTGAAATCACTTCCCTTTAGATACATGCCGGTCGCTGCTGTTGTGTTTTCTCTTCCTTATCAGTTTTGCCGAGATGGGAAATTCTATTACGGAGCGTATTTGGTTTGTCACAGTCAGACGCCTTCTCTTCTGGTCCTCCTTTCTTCTTCTTTATTTATTTGGAAACACAGGCATTTTCCTGGATTTACACACACACACACACACACACACACACACACACACACACACACACACACACACACACACACACACACACACACACACACACACACACACACACACACACACACACACACACACACAAAGAAGAAAGGCATGCCTTTATAAAGGGGGGGAAAATAAAACAGGACAAAGTGAGAAAATGACAAGTATCGCAGTCTTTGTGTTACTGGGGTATATTGACTGCCCTTGGTTCATTGACTTTTTATTACAGCAGGTTTGCACAACTGTCAGCAAACGGGAAGAAATTTGTTTGAGCCATTTGCTTTGCTGCATTTGAAGATGATAATGTTTGTACTCTATGTGCGTGCTGCATGTGAAAGGTTTCTGTTTTGTATGTGTCAGCGGCAAGCATGTCTGTGCTGTGTGCATGTGTGTCTATGTGTTTGCATGTGTGTTTGTGCATGCATGTGTGTGTTTGTGCATGCACGGGAGTGTGTGTTTGTGCATGCATGTGTGTGTTTGCATGCATGTGTGTGGTGTGTGTGTTTGCATGCGTGTGTGTGGTGTGTGTTTGTGCACGCATGCATGTGTGTGTTTTTTGCATGCGTGTGTGTGTGTGTGTGTGTGTGTGTGCGCGCGCGTGCACGCGCATGCACACAAGCCGGTCCAACTGTAAGCAGTTATGGTAGAATTAAAAGAAGGAGAAAAAGGAAGAATTAGAGACAGGGAAAAAGATAGAAAGTGCGTGCGTGTGGGGGGGGGGTGGAGTCGGGGAGACTAAGACAGAAAGAAAGAGGAAGGAGGAAGACAGCCAGACAGAGAGGTGGTCTCGGTCCATCAGGAACACACAGCTCTAGCCGCCAGCAGTCTGTCAGTGGTGGTCCTCTCATCCAGTCTGCTACAGCATCTGCCAGAGAGGCACCAGGCTGAGCCAGACCTACATCCATCCACGGCCCCATCTCCAGACCCAAAGCCCCATCCCAAGCCCTCTCCATCAGCCCCAGCTGTCTCCTTCTCCCACTCTTTCGGCCCCATGCACCCATTTCAGTCCCACTTCTGTCTGTGGCCCCATGTCAAGGCCTGCAGGCCCATTCCTGTTCTTCCCATTCAGCCTCTGCCCCAACACAGTCACCCAGACCTCATCCCTGTTCCTCTGCTCCAGACCCGGTCCCAGCCCAATCTCCAGAAACTCAGCAGTACTTCGTCCACATGCTGATTTCACACCACCACACAGCACACACAGAGGTGTGGTGTAGTTGGAAAAACTCCCTACCTACTGTAAATGCCCCCTATGCTTATATTGGCCAACATGTACCAAGTTAACTTGTCTATCTGGGTTTTTTTCCATTAATGAATAGTTATTTTAACCATCTGGATCATGGAGTAAGGTTACATTTTACTAATTGGCATCTTTACCATGGTTCGAGAGACCCTACATATGTCACTGTTGATATTTTTGGCCGAGTAGGATGAACACGGGTGCAGCGGTAAACACATTCCTACTCAAACAGGAAAAAGGACTGAAATGTGATGATGATAAGGCGATGTTCCTGCTGGACAGGAAATCTACCGACTTCACATCAATATTACAGTACAACAGTGTTCCCATATAGTTTCATGTAAATTGTCATACATTAGATTGCCTGTGTTAACTTTGGTTGAAGGATGCTGTTTTTACAGGGGTGGTAACTGTTTACTGTTGAGTTGATGGCACACAAGCGACAATGGCTGTTACACTTTGTTTGTAGTTCTTACTTCCAGAGGGAGGGACAGATTGGGGAAATCACCAGTTGCAGCTTTAAATACACTTGTAGTACTTACTGGTATTAAGACACAATGGCGGCACGGTGGCCCAGTGGTTAGCATTGTTGCGTCTCAGCAAGAAGGTCCTGGGTTCGAACCCCAGGCCATCCCAGGTCCTTTCTGTGTGGAGTTTGCATGTTCTCCCCGTGTCTGCAAGGGTTTCCTGTGGGTGCGCCGGTTTCTTCCCACCATCGAAAAGACATGCATGTTAGGGTTAATACTCCTGTCTGTGCCCCTGAGCAAGGCAATGGGAAGAAGAACTGGAGTTGGTCCCCGGGCGCTGCAGCTGCCCACTGCTGCTATACAATAGGATGGGTTAAATGCAGAAGACAAATTCACTGTAACCTACAATGACAAAAAAGTGGCTTTCATTTTCAATGATGGTACTCTGATGAGTTGGCTGCACCAGCACAGTAATTTGTACGTACGAATACACAGTCCTTTATATCTAATCACAACCCATTCCCATCTCCATATCACTACACAAAACTCACTCCTGTCAACTGGCCGTTTCACCTTTCTTAACCCTTTCTCTTCTGGTCCTTTAGGGTCCTGACCCCTCATAACCCAAGACCCAACCTCTCATCCAGCACCACTCTCTACCTTCTTTGCCATTTACTTTCTCATACCCGGCTCCCGTCCCATCTTCCGGCCCTCGTCCTCCAGCCCTATACCCCTTCCAAACCCCCTTTCTCTTTCCCTGCTGGGAGTGGAGTGGGGGCTGAAGCCACAGCTTCTCCCCCTCCGTTAGCCAGGAGCCAGAGATCCCAGCCAGAGATGCCATCTGATACAAGTCTATCATAATGAAGGTCCAGCATGGGGCTAAATGAGTTTCCACCTCCGCCGCACAAGGGGCTAATGACAAAACAGCCTCCCCGTGCTCCTTGGCCCGCCGCTAGCTTTAATCAGGGCATATGGCACTTGCCTTAACTGCTTGGCTATGAGGAACAGAGAGGAGAGGAGAAGAGAGGAGCGGAGAAGAGAGAAGAGGGGAGGAGAGGAGATGGGAGGAGAAGAGCAGAGAGAAGAGGACAGGAGAGAAGAGGAGAAGAGATGGCAGGAGAGGAGAGGAGGAGAGGAGAAGAGATGGGAGGAGAGGAGAGGAGATGGGGACAGCAGAGGAGAGGAGAAGAGATGGGGAGAGGCGATGGGAGGTGAGAGGAGAGGAGAGGAGAAGAGATGAGATGGGAGGAGAAGAGAAGAGAGGGGAAGGGAGGGACAAAAAAAGGGAAAAAGCGGAGAGAAACAGGGATGATAGGTGAATAGTGATGGAGAAGAAGAGGGCAGGCAAGTGAGGAGAGTAGAGCAGAGGACAGGACCAGGGGAGAATGGAAAGGCTGTGGTGAGGATGTTTCAAAGGCTCAGCCCTTCCCTAAAACAACAGAGTAAAAAAAGTAAATAAAAATAAATCCCACTAATGTAGAGTGGATCAGCTGTCATAATTATTCAGGGCCTACTCGAGGCCTCACCGTCGGGCCTGTGTGGGTGCCTGGTACGGGGCGAAAATCACTAATAGCTGTCATAGATTTATATTAATTTGCAGGATTTAATGTGTCTTAAATGGCAGATGATCAACAAGGGAAAACAAAAGTGCATTAGTGCCCCGGTGGCGTTTAAAGACTGTGGAAGCGGGTGGCAGCTTAACAAACAGGCTACTCCGTTTTCATAGCCCACTTTATGGTTTCCCCAAGTTATCCAAATTAGCTTAAAGGATTGATAATTCTTCACTAATATAAAACTGTTACTGAGCCCCTAAAGTGTGACTCGCCCCTTTTTTTAGGTTTTGTCAGACACTAAATAGAGGGCTTGGTTGTGGAAATTAAATCGAAATCGCATAACAAGGCTTCCTTTTAATTTGATTAATTCTTTGTTGTTATTTTAGATCCCCAGCGAAGACACCCATGACGTTTCGAGGTTATTTGTTCCACCGTCTAATGACAATTTCTTGCACAATAATACCACTTAAAAAGCTGCCTCAGAGCGAGTTTTTTTTTTCCTCTTTTTTTTTTTTGTGCCTTGAAATCACTGGCAAGGCTAAGCCAAAGGGGGGACTAATAAACCTCGCCCTTAATTCCACTGTGGGGCTACTGGGATGGCTGCTCCCAGTACAACTCACCCACAACTCCCAGTTGGATGGAGGTGGATAATATAAAACTTCATTTAGCCTCTCTGGTGTAATGTCCGAAGCAATTCAGGCAACGGTCTTTTTTTTTCTTTTTCCCGTAAACCTAAAGAGGTATAAAGGAGACCTTATTGAGCCAAATGACTGATGGCCCCTCAATTTCCAATCCCAAGACCATTAAAGTTGAACCACCAGACATAATGGATGGAGGTGTAGATGATATTTTCACACCTCCAGTACATCCTTCATCCTTTCATGCAATGGTTCTCTGTGTGCTGCAACACAAGGCATTGCCTCATTCCAACAAAAAAACAAAAAGGTTGTTTTTTTTCTCAAAAATGCATCATTGTGGTATGAACATTTTTGATCCATTGCAAAGCCAATGTACTGTAGGACACTTTGTGGTGACAAAAAATGGGTCAGCCGGCACCAGGCTGCACTCAGCATGGAGAAAATGAACATCACAAACTCATGCTGACAGTGTCGGTCCCCACTGTTCGTGATTTCACCAGCGCCATAACCAGTCTTGGCAACCGATGAGCGCCGAGTACAAATGATCGAGCCTCCGCCAGGGTGGGAGGATGGTTTGGCAGGCACAGCTCGGGCAAGACTGGGCTTTTCCAGGTGAAGGCCTTCACAGACAGACAGTTGCCTGTACTTCCCGCTGAAGCTCTCTCCCATTATTATATCCTTTCCCTCGCTTTCCCTCTCTCTGAAATATTTCCTCCTCTCTCTTGCTCTCTCTCTCCCCTCTTTCTCTTTCGCTCGCTCCCCCCCTCTCCCCCTCACTTACTCTTGCTCTCTCTCACCCCCTCAATCCCCCTCTCTCACTCTCTCTCTCTCTCCCCTCTCTCCCCCCTCACTTACTCTTGCTCTCTTTCACTCTCTCTCCTCTCTCTCGCTCTCTCTCTCCCGTCTCTCTCTCTCTCCCCCTCTCTTTCTCACACCCCCTCGCTTGCTCTCTTTCGCTCGCTCTCTTTTTCTTTCCTCTCTTCACCCATCTTTCCCCCTCAGAGCAGGGTGATTGCTTGCAGCTGGGGCGCATTGAGAACATTTTAATATTATGCAGAAGATTATAGCAAACTAACTACATTATTCTCCAATTACACTCATTTCATCCAACTGATGTCTTTATATCCTTCCCCTTGCCTCGATTAGCCTAATGTGAAAATGGAAGGGGGGAATGCGCTTAGGACTGTACTGATTGTTCCTCGGCTGCCTATTATTTCACAGCGCCATTAAAAGGGAGGCATCTTTTATAGTGACTGTAAATAAAACGATTAGGGACAGATCCAGCCGGGTGCTGGGGAAGATTTCATTCCTGGGATCTGCTTATCAACGTTCTTGGAAGGTTTGGAAGGATTGCAAGGGCCCGCGACAGACAAGAGGCTACCTCCCCCCACCTTCATCCCACCTCTCTCCGAAAGCTGCATTACAGTGGCAAATCTCACACTCGCTTTGCATCGTTGTCATGAAATAAATAAGTCAATTACCTTCCTGCGCACACGCACGCCTTCTCCCACTACGCAAGTTCAAATCGTTTCGTCTCACATGCCCATAAGCCTGCTTAATATGATGCCAAGCATGCCCAAATTATTAGAACGCACGAGTGACTGTTGTCATACACACACACACGCACGCACGCACACACACACACACACACGCACATAGGCTATTATCTGTCTGAATGTGGAAAAGCAAAAGCCCCCTCCTCAACCTACAACACGCCAAGCAGGCGGTTCTTTGAATCGTGGGTGTTCAACATAAAACAAATGTGCAAAACAACGTGCGAGGGGACTCCTTGAACCAAATGCACAGGCATCCTCTCATAGCGCCATCCAAAGTCAAGCACTTTGCTGTCTATTTAACGCAACAAGTTTATTAGCCATGCATATTAGCTTCCTGCTAGTCCCCAGCCTCATTCTAGGAGCCAGGCAGAGTTCAGGTATTTGACAGTGTCTCAAGAGACAGAAGCGTTGTCGTGGATCTAAACAACCATTTGTAAGTAACAATTATAAATATCAAAGGAAAAATTGCATCAAAACTATGCTGACGACAATTATTCATAGCACAGGTGGCTAAAACGGCTAACTTTGGATGGGTCTGTTAAGACCATGATTTGATTGGCCTTTATGAGGCAATCTAAACAAAACCAGTCATTACATTTCAGTACAAAAAAACCCCAAAAAACCAGCAACTGGAAAAGCCAAAATTGGGTCATGCATTTTCAACTGCATCTCATGCCACAAGTGGTGAACCAAGCAGTCAATCCGTATCGTGGTGAAAGTGAATCATAAGGGAAGTTCTTTCAAATGTGCAAAACAAAAATTTTTTAAAAAGTGCAAAAAAAAAAAAAGAATTGCAAAATGTGCAAATGTGTATTGGATCTGCAATAATGATCCCTTATACTAGTACTGTATGGACACCAAACACCTTGCCTTGCTTGTTTGGGCTTTAGAGAAAATGAGGTATTGGAGGACGGGTGATGATGAATGTGGGTCAGATGTGAGTATGCCGTAGACAGACAGCCCCTGTAAGATCATTGGAAAAATTATTTCATCATCTGGGTTCTTGTGTTCCACTGCATTCACCGATTGTTGACCATGTGTTTTGTGAAACTTTCAACAGAAACTTGAATAATAAGTATTAAGAAAAAAGACAGCCGTGTACATTATAAGACCAACTCATTCCACACTGTGCCACACATAAAGTATTGCTGTGACATCACATTGAAACCCCTGTGGGCTATGTCGTGGCATCCGTGTTATGTTTTCCCATTTATTTTTCCCCCTCTTTATTTTAGTTTCTCGGATTGACTTCTCTTTTGTGTTGTATAGCGGGAACGTGCAGTGTTGATTTCAGTTGTGCAGAAGTTGTTTCATAGCTTGCAGCATGTTTGCCGATGATGGCATTCCTCGCATCCATTCAGCACACACGAGGGGTTGCCCTCGGGCCGGGTACATCCCGGCTCTCTCTCTCTCTCCCTCGTTCTACTCAACCACCATCCCACTGAGATGGACCAGTCCAACATCTGATCTCCAACCTATTCACACAAGCGTTTTCAGGTACGTACAAATTCATGCTTTTTCAGGTTACTGTGTGCACACACAGTCACCATAACATGAAAAAGCACTTGCACAACCCTTTACACACACATTCTGCACACACACACACACACACACACACACACACACACACACACACACACACACACACACACACACCAGACCAAATACCTACTCCTGTATCACATTGCAGTAAATCCAGTTAAGAAGCTCTGTGGGGAGAGAAAATAAGAGCTACAGTTACCAGGTCTGGAATGATTTGACCTAAGCTGCGTCACCATGTACCAACACTATTATCTGATGAAATGTTTCAATATGACAGATCCACAATGGTTTTATAATATGATAACATGTATCATTTATTATAAATGTTATGCACTGAGGAAGTCCCCGGTTCAGTTTTGTCAATTTTTGTTCATAGAGCACGGACTAATAATGCCTTTTGCAGCAGCAGCAATACACACTTGTATTTTAGTGGAGGATTTTCCACTGAAACCAAGTAAAATACCACTTCTTGTTGCATTTTAGACTCGGCTGAGTTTTATATTCGGTCACATCTTGGGTAGGAAACAAACAGACAGGTCACTTAGTTCAGCAAAAGAAAGAGTTACGAAGGTCCACTTATGAAGGCTGTAGTGCAACAGATACAAAAGACGGCATGTTAGGATTGGGTTTAGGGAAGACGGTCTCTTTAGACTCGTGACAGATCGCCGTGTTTACAAGAGGTAAAACTACTCTGACCACAATTCCCTTCGGAGCCAAAGCTAAGTCTGATGCTTTGACCTTTCGTAAATGAATCTGATCAAACCTGAGCACTTCAGGTAATTACACAGCAAATGTGGTTTGACAGGGCCTATCTGGAGTGAATTACTAACCGCGTATCAGGGCTAAACAGCGCCGTTTACATTCGGTGTCTGCGCAATAGGACACCGCGGTCCTCTGTGGGTAGAGATGCAATATTATTTTAACATGCGTGATTTTACAGCTATAAAACTTGACCATTAACGGAGTGGATAAAGGTGGGCGGGGGGACCTCCACACTCCTTGTACTGTATGTATGCATGTTTGTATGTATGTATATAAAGCCAGAATGGATGAAAGGATAAGAGGAGGAGAGTGAAGCGGGGCATAGAAAGGGAGAAAAGGGTTCATGCAGATGATGGACAGCCACCATCCACCCATCCTTCCCTGCAGCGGTTGGCGTCCAAGGCCCTCACAGCTAGATCTGTGAGTCTGAACGTCAAAACGCTGTGGTCTCCGTCAGAGCCCATACAGTGGAACCAGAAACCCAGTGACCTCTGACAGAGCAAGGAGCACTTTGGTGGAAAAGGCTGAAAACAGGAGCACATCACTTGTTCTTGCAGGGAGGGGGATCAGGATAGATCAGAATCAATATTCATCCGCAGACTATTGGAGGTCTGTGGGTGAAGAGGAGAACATGAGGAGGGTTGGATTGCGGGAGAGGGATGCGTCAGACAGAAAGTTATGGAGGGCAAAAATCCGCTGTGGCGACCCCTGAGAAACAGGGAACAAGCCAGAAGAAGAAGAAGAAGAAGAAGAAGAAGAAGAAGAAGAAGAAGATGACAACGACAATGATCATCAATTGAGGTCTGATAGAGTGCATGCACTCCATCCATAGTCTCGTGGTCTTGCTGTGTACATCTATCTTGCATCTATCTGCTGGTCGGCAGGAGAGTCCTATAGGGTATATAATTGGGTTTTGGCTTTTTAGGCCACCAAAGTGAAGCCTCGTGTAAGTACTGTCTGTTTGATTACATCACTGGGAATGGTTTCGACATCAGAAGTCCACTCATAGTCAGCGGTGACAGCAAAAAAAGGATTCTTAATCTATACATAAACACTTCACTCACACTTGAAATAATGGGTTTTGCAATACAACTCAAACCTGTCCCAAACAATAGGCTCGGTTGCACACCATCAATCAAACTACAATGCCACGTCATACTCAAAGAGCATGCAGCTCGACATACCGTCCTCTGTTTGACGACAACAGCGGCGTATTTCCCCCAAAAGTTATTTGGTCATGTTCACCTTTTCTGGCTGACTGGCTGTATTTAAAACATGGTGGAAACGTTAAGTGTGATCGGCTAAATCAGCCCCCACCCCCTTAAAGCACCACCTCCACCTCTCTTCTCTTCTCCTCTCTTCTCTCGTTAGATGAGTTAAAAACAGATCATATTTCCACAGGTGTCTGTGAGACAAACTCGCCCAGGAATGCAGAGCTACATAAATCTCAGTAATTGCATGGTATCGATCAGATAACTAATGCTACAATGGTGAGGGTAACACCCCCTTTTTTTTACTTCATGCCATTTTTCATGCTTTTATCTGACAGAGAGAAAGAGGAGAGGTTTACCACTGCACATGCGCCCCACCCCACCCCTCCACCACCCACCCACACAAACGTTGATATATCAGAGTTTTGCAGCGATACTGACACATCCATGGAAAATATGAGGACATCAAAGGTGTGCCTGAAATATGTTTTGACTGCTCTGACTTTGACTGTATATATATTGAAAGTAGATATGAAGACTCAATGGGGCCTATGGCATCAATGTCCCGAAACTGATGGGACAATGTCAAGACTTTTGAAATCCATAATGAAAAAAAAAACCCTCTGCAGCATGACTGCACAGTAAGAAGACTTGACTGGAAAAAAAAAAGAGACAAGTCTTTTTATCTAGACTGACGTCCATGACATGTGCTCTGCCGTCTTTCTCTTGCGTGCCTCCGCTTGTCTTTGCAGACCAAGACTTAAATCCTCCAAAATGAATCCAGCCACAAAGGGAGCCTTTCACGTTGCGGAGCTGTTTGTCTCCATGTCTGTGTTTACATACACAGAGTATACATGTAAACCACATTAAGTATCTCTCAAGGACTCCTCTCAGGGCGAACGCACACTGCAGCCGTTTTCTTGAACCGATTAAGTATCAAAGTTGTTGCCCCTGCTAACTTTTGAAGATTTTTGAGGAAAGACATCAGGAAAAAAAAAGACCCTGCACAGATTTCACCCATGGTTTTCTCTCCCTCATTGTACTTAGCCTTCTTGAGCTGTCCCACACAAGTTGATTGCACCATACTGTATGTAAACCATATTTAAAGGAGTCTTGTGTTGGGCTTCTCACGTTACTCTGCTCATATATAAAATGGGTCTGGGATGGCCGCTTTGATTCTCAACTGGTTAATCCCCTGTGCTGGAAACACATGTCCCCCTGGTTCTCAATCAAGTGTTTTTAATTCACCCCGCCATCATTTCCAGACCCCCCAATGTGGGTAGATACCGTAACTTCCAAAAGACAGACCACCATTAATAAAACTGGAGATAAACTTAACAATACATTCCTTAAGATGAGTGTTTTTGTTTCACCGATTGACACCCATGAGGATACCGGTAATTGTACTGATGTTCGCACAGCTCTTTTAACCTTTTTTGCAAAGCACGTTGCAACTTCGGGTTTGAAAGGTGCTGGGCAAATAATATTTTACTTAACTTCCCGATGGCAAAAGTGAAAAACAAAAATGAAAATGTTCGCTTCCCATTTCACTGCTATGGTAAAGACTTGGAACGCTGCACTGTATGGTTTTCCTTTGCAAAGTTGTACCTGACAGCGACCACTAATATGAGCAACTACCACATAAGCACTCACATTTGGGATATTTTATGTTCGCTGGCTGTTGTCTTAAACAGCGATGGATCGAATCAATACCGACGTTTTACTTGCACCTACATCTTCAGGACTGCAGCCTGCTTACATTAATCCTGCAGGGAAATATTAACAGAGAGCAAAGAGCAGTGGTGTAGCTGACCGATAGAAAGCTATATGCCTTTTCCCCCCATTGTAGATCTCATACCTGTGAGGTACATGTGTGTGTGCGCGCCTGTTGAATCACAGCATTAGAAACAAGGTGAAGTAGTTTCTTCCGCCCATGGTTCTGAACTCTGAAACCCTGTGGGTGCCAAGAGTGACATCACCGACCTCAAACACAGATCCATCTCTCCCCCGAGGGCCTGCGATGAAGGGAAGCAAAAGAGGGTGGGAGTGGGGAGAGAGAGAGAGAGAGAGAGAGAGAGAGAGAGAGGTGGGGAGTGAGTGAACGAGGCCCGATGGTGGAGGGGTGAGGTTCCAGGTCTCTGTTTCTACCAGGTGTGCTTTTCACACACATGCACACACTGACTCGCTCTCCCTCACACACACACACACGCATGCATGCAGCATCCCTCTCCCCTTCCACGGTAGTCGGGTTGAAAAATGACATGGGCAGACACTGGAGCTGGCTTGACAGGGAGCTGCTCCGGCTGCACTTAACAGTTCCCACACATCTCACCGAGTTGGCGAGACCGTCCACCGGTACAGGGGATAGTCTGAAGGGCAACTGTCTTGCTCCCATATTGATGAGGTACCTCAGAACAGGGGGGGTGTAACCCGAGAGCCAGAGCCTGTTTTTATGTTTTTATCGTACAGCTGCTCGGAACCAGATGCCGTCATGACCTGGTCCTCCGACTCAAAAATCGTTATTACAACGCTCTTAATCTCCTGATACAGTGAAGAAGGAGTCGTTAGTACAGTAAATGACCCCGAGATGGAGACTTAAGAACCGAATCAGTGTTAACATCGTCGACGTCCTCTTAGTTTCGAGCCATGTTCGGGATGTCTAATTCCCTCTGAACTGCACCGGGTTTGAATCAGAGGCAGCGAAGGCCGGCTGGCTCCGTGTATGTACATGTAGCACTGAAGGGGCTGTACAGTGACAGGACAAACATCCCAGGGTCACTGTGTCATAGCTTCCCTGCCATTAATTACAGCTCAGCCGGCGCATTTAAAGATTATCTGAGGATACGGCAGATTATCTCCGGATGTGAGCTCTTTTGGGAAACATAAATATTCAACCTCTTCTTTCTTCTTCATGCAGCCTGCCACCGCGACTGTGGGACCAGGGGTCCCTCACATGGTGTCCATTATCGTTAAGGAAGAGAACGATCGGCTAAGACCACCAGTGCAGGTTTTTACACTGCCAGCTGACTTTTTTTTTTCTAGTCATGTTTTGCCTTTCCGGCATTTGAATATTATCAACTCAACAAAATTAAAAAAAAAAGAAAAGAAAAAGGAAAATATTGGTTTTTTGAAAATAAAAAAATAGCAGACCTTTATTTTTCCACACTCTGTGGTGAACTGATTCTCTAACTATGAGCTCAAAGACTGCAGAGTCAGTTAATTTGTGTATAGAAGTAAAAAAAAAAAGCCCACAAATATTTTGCACTGAATATTTTATATTAAATGCAACTCATCACAATTCCCCAACATCTTACTACTAACCTGTGTTAGCTGTCAGACCTCTACATAAGAGACTGTACTTCCTGCAAATCCCAGGTGTGTCTAAATTTGTTCTGCTCCCAGTACCAGTCCCCCCATTTTTATTTTTTTTGGTAAAATAAGCACAAAATCGCTCGACTTTCTGCACGCAGATGGCTCATCGTTTCTGGCGTTTCATCAGCTGTCGATTGCATATTTACTATAAAGGCGGAACGACAGCAGGCTCACCACAACAATAAGCCGTGTGCCATTGTTTTAAAGTCAGTTTCACTAGCAAGAAAGGCACATGTACACGGTCAGCATTATTGAGACAATTCTCTAACGATGAGCTCAAAGACTGCACAGTCCATTAATTTGTGTATAGAAGTTAAAAAAAAACCCCAAAAAAACCAAATATTTTGCATTGAATATTTTATATTAAATGCAACCCATCACAAGTCCCAACATCTTTCTACTAAGAGACTGTATAGTCACTTCCTGCAAATCCCGGGTGTGCCTAAATCTGTTGTGCTCCCAGTACCAGTCCCTTTTTTTTTTGTTGTTGTTTTTGGTAAAATAAGCACAACATTGCTTGACTTTCTGCACGCAGACGGCTTGTCATTTCTGGTTTTTCATCAGCTTTCGATTGCATATTTACTATAAAGGTGGAACGACAGCAGGCCTTTGTTTTCAGGTCAGTTTCACCGGTTGGAAAGGCACATTTACACTGTCAGCAATATTGGGGAGGAAATCATCAACTTCATAAGCACTCCGGAGCAATGTATTGATTCCTAAAAAATGTCACTCGTTTGGTTTTAGCTTATTAGGGATTCAGGTTTCCAGTTTTCAGACACGTTTTATTTTTAGTCAATGCAGCACTGAAAAGCAAAGCACAGCACTTTGAAAAATGCAGATTTAACAATAAATAATTGAGGGAACTAGAATTTAAACAGGCAATTATCAATGGTAATAATTTTCCTTTCAAACTTTTTTTTACCCATATTGCTTGCTGTGTGTGCTTACCTTGGTAATAATGTGTTTTTTTTTGGGGGGGGGGGTCATTGTTGAGTGGAGCTGCACAGCCGGTAGCTAATCTATCTGCATGGTGAAGTGAATCTCAGCATGAGCTCATCAGCCAAACATCTCTTATACAAATGGTGAGACAACCGTCTTTCTGCTCTTCTCCGGGACAAAAGGGGTCTACGGTTTCATTCGCTTTGTGGCAGAAATATGACACGGTGTTTTCACGCCAACACTTATGGCCGATTTGGGATCAGATGGCGCGGGACTTGGGGTGGAATAGCGACGTGTCCACAGCACCCGTTTGGTATTTTTACAAGTTCCCCAAAGGAATGTGGCGGCACAAAAGGCCAGTGTGGCACCGCTATACAGTACGAGAAGATTGCGGAGGGATATTCATACCCATAGTGCATCAGCATGTCAACAATACAAACGAGGTTGGGTTACAGGGATAATGGCAGCCAGTGGTCTCTCTGGTTGCCCTCGTGTCCAAGGAATTCCCCCTCTCTGGGGCTATTGTTGAAATGTCAATGCCTTGGATTCCATGTGGTATCACCTTTGGATACAGTGACTCCACATGACAATACACTTTTATGAAATGATATATAACGAAGGAGGTGATAGTTGAAACTGTAAGCTGGTTAGGGGGTCCATGATGATTTCAGTTAATTTTATTTACGCGGTTTTTAGTTTAGCACAACGCTGACCAAATTTCATCATCTCGTATTATATATTCCTTTGTGATGCATGTTACACCTTTGAGGCTAAACAGCAAATGAAATCCCAACATGTCTGGTTTTGTCTCGCTCCCGTTGCAGCAATACGGGGATGAGCATCTCGCACACAGCGGCTAGCTAGGCGAGCTAGCTTGTTACCCATTATCTACCATGACATCCCGCTTGGCTGATACAGTCTGTCACCCTTCTATACGGATCTTCCCGACATCAGCCACGTGGGCACATACAGTCAGGGGCAGGCGGGGGATGTGAACTTGCCCCCCGTCACCCCATGGTACCCAGATTCCTACAGAGGAGGGGAGGGGCCCCCGTAGGGACCTCGGTGCTAAAGCAGAGGGGTCATCCATCAAATAGGGCTCAGTGAGGACATTAGGAGAGAGGGCTGAATAGGTATGAACAACACAGGGGTCAGAGAGAGAGAGAGAGAGAGAGAGAGAGAGAGAGAGAGAGAGAGAGAGAGAGAGAGAGAGAGAGAGAGAGAGAGAGAGAGAGAGAGAGAGAGAGAGCGACCATAGGAGGGAGGGACAGAGATACATAGATTAAGACAGATTGACATACAATGGAAAGAGAGACAGAGACAGCCTCTCTGTTTGTTTGGGGTCTGTCTCTCCTATTATTGTGTTCGGAGAGAGTGGGGCTATGGGGGTGTCTCCTGGATACTGGGGGCTGCTGCGCTCCGCTGTGACCCAGCATATGTCACCAGTCTAGTGCGAAGTAGGGCCCTGCCGCTGCTGGGGACACGTCATTAGTACCATCTGTGACAGTACCCATGAGGCCATGAAGTGCACAAACACACCTTTTTTGGTTTATTTGGGCAAAGAGAGTGAAAACAAGGGATGAAGCGGCACTAATAGTGTGTGTGTGTGTGTGTGTGTGTGTGTGCATCTGTGTGTGCGTCTGTGTGTGTAATCTGGGTGGGAGAGCCCTGTCACCCTGACCGTTCCAGAGTTAGTGCTGCTCAACTTCTCTTCATGATGGAGGAGGTGGGAGAAAAAAGCAGCAGTGAACCCGGGGTACTGATGAATGGAAGGGTGTTGGGGGGGAGAGAGAGAGAGAGAGAGAGAGAGAATGAGTGTTCCACCACTTGTGTGTATACATATTATCATGTGAGCCCAGGACACTGGTATGGCAATGATTACAGCCCTCTGGGGGGGAAGGGCAAGACGAGCCCAGGGTCCGCTTGCCGCGTAGTCATGTTGAGTCCAGATAGAGGAAATGCTGGAATAATAAGAACAGGAAGGGTAAATGGCCTATCAAACACACCCCTCTCTGACCTCCCCTGAGCCCAGCCGACCAGGATGAAAGATCCAGCCACTTTCTTCTTCTTAATGGTTTCCTCGGTAATCAGCGTGGCGGAAGTGCTCCAGTCCGGGGTGATTAGCTGGGTCTAGGATTCCTTAATCGCCCAGGCCCCATTCTCAGGCTTTGGAAAAAAAAAAGTTAGTGAGGAGGAAGCAAGGGTGATAACAGTGCTGGGTGTTTGATGAGGCAGGGGGCGTGGGGGTGCAATATTTGGGGTAAGAGGAGATTTCAGAGAGAGCCGCTTGCTAAGAAATAGGAGTTGATATTTCTCAGGTACGTCTGCAGTTGACTGGGTTATGGCTGGGTTTTATCAAAGAGGCAGACAGACAAGGATAGAGAGAGAGAGAGAGAGAGAGAGAGAGAGAGAGAGAGAGAGAGAGAGAGAGAGAGAGAGAGAGAGAGAGAGAGAGAGAGTTTTCAGGATAATCAGGAGAGATCATACAGGTTTCATTAAGTCGATAAAGTCAAGAGTTGAAGCACTTAATCACTGAGAAAACAGGCGTTCATGAGGCGACTGCTAATCTGACTGCAACACGACCTCCCAGAGAGAAGTGACTCATGGGACAGGCTCACGTTCACATGTCGGAAATGACCGCCGTGGATATACCGTATTTATTCAGGATGTGCTTTGTTTGCACTTCTTTCCTCAATCACCTAACATGATTTTCAATTAGTCAACATCATTCTGAAATCCCTTTGCTCTGTTTGGCAGTCCAAGGATTTGTTTTACCCGTCGTGACTCAGCAGTGACTTTAAACAGCGATTTAGCAATTAAGAATGTTTGATACTAAAGTGTGTGTGTGTGTGTGTGTGTGTGTGTGTATATACATATATATATATATATATATATATATATATATATAATCCAGTGAGTCAATATGAGACAGTACAAGCCTGTTTCATGCCATAAGCAATCATCAGCTGTCCATCAGCTGTTTCATGCTCATGGCATGAAAAAGGCTTGTACTTTCTCATAAAGAATTTACTCGACTAACTGGATTATTTTGCTCCTTATTTGTTGAGCACTCTCCCTACTGGTGAGTGTTTCGTTTAACAAAGTTAAAAGAAAGTTAAAGTTAGCAGCATAATAGGCATATATATATATATATATATATATATATATATATATATATATATATATACACTACCGTTCAAAAGTTTGGGATCACCCAAACAATTTTGTGTTTTCCATGAAAAGTCACACTTATTCACCACCATATGTTGTGAAATGAATAGAAAATAGAGTCAAGACATTGACAAGGTTAGAAATAATGATTTGTATTTGAAATAAGATTTTTTTTACATCAAACTTTGCTTTCGTCAAAGAATCCTCCATTTGCAGCAATTACAGCATTGCAGACCTTTGGCATTCTAGCTGTTAATTTGTTGAGGTAATCTGGAGAAATTGCACCCCACGCTTCCAGAAGCAGCTCCCACAAGTTGGATTGGTTGGATGGGCACTTCTTTGAGCAGATTGAGTTTCTGGAGCATCACATTTGTGGGGTCAATTAAACGCTCAAAATGGCCAGAAAAAGAGAACTTTCATCTGAAACTCGACAGTCTATTCTTGTTCTTAGAAATGAAGGCTATTCCATGCGAGAAATTGCTAAGAAATTGAAGATTTCCTACACCGGTGTGTACTACTCCCTTCAGAGGACAGCACAAACAGGCTCTAACCAGAGTAGAAAAAGAAGTGGGAGGCCGCGTTGCACAACTGAGCAAGAAGATAAGTACATTAGAGTCTCTAGTTTGAGAAACAGACACCTCACAGGTCCCCAACTGGCATCTTCATTAAATAGTACCTGTTAGAGCCTGTTTGTGCTGTCCTCTGAAGGGAGTAGTACACACCGGTGTAGGAAATCTTCAATTTCTTAGCAATTTCTCGCATGGAATAGCCTTCATTTCTAAGAACAAGAATAGACTGTCGAGTTTCAGATGAAAGTTCTCTTTTTCTGGCCATTTTGAGCGTTTAATTGACCCCACAAATGTGATGCTCCAGAAACTCAATCTGCTCAAAGAAGTGCCCATTCAACCAATCCAACTTGTGGGAGCTGCTTCTGGAAGCGTGGGGTGCAATTTCTCCAGATTACCTCAACAAATTAACAGCTAGAATGCCAAAGGTCTGCAATGCTGTAATTGCTGCAAATGGAGGATTCTTTGACGAAAGCAAAGTTTGATGTAAAAAAAATCTTATTTCAAATACAAATCATTATTTCTAACCTTGTCAATGTCTTGACTCTATTTTCTATTCATTTCACAACATATGGTGGTGAATAAGTGTGACTTTTCATGGAAAACACGAAATTGTTTGGGTGATCCCAAACTTTTGAACGGTAGTGTATATATATATATATATATATATATATATATATATATATATATGTATATATATATATATATATATATATATGCCTGTTATGCTGCTCTCTTTTCCTCCGTCATTTAATTTCTCATTTTAAAAATAACATTATACAATCCTAAAATTACTGTTAAACTACAGCTGGACGGTATGTGGAAACAGACCATTTCCTATGATACGCATATGATTGTGCAGTCGACCTGCAGTGTAGCAGCTGCGGTCTTGAACAGGACAATAAATTCCTCAGACAATGGGAATAAGAGCCTGTCTGTGTGATGATGGTGACTTATGCCGGGGTCACCTCACTTAGCCTAACCACAGAAATAGCAGACGGCATGAGTCACACTTACAGGCAATGCACCCTGTTCCCACAGGTTGCCACTTACCAAGTCTTGCGCTAGAGCTATTTATGATGTTTGCTCAGTACCTGTTATCACAGCTTTAACCAAAGCTATATTCTTTTCTGCAGGTATAGTCTGGAGCGGAGCATTAAAAAAACATCACTCTATCGAGATTTATCACAAGATAAAGATAATAAAGGATAAGCATCCTTTCCCGGCCCTGAATGCGACACTGAAAACCATGCATGGTTCAGAGAGGATCTCCCGAGTTGCATCTCGGAGCTCTGAAAGTGGGCGGCTGTAGGGACCGAGGAGACAACCTGACACCTTCTCATGCTGACTTAGTGATGTTGTGGCAGAAATTAAAGGGCTGTGGTGAAACGATATTAGTTTCAGGCGCTCTTGCGGGTTTCCTTTCAGGAGCAACATTCCGAGTGCGATGATATTCCCGTCTGTTTTCCCGCGCTCCTGTGCTCTTGCCATTTAATGTGGAGTTCCGTCTCCCTGTCAACAATGACAATGTACAACGGCAACATTTACAAAAAAAAAAAAAATACCGAAATACACAAACACTGAAACCTGTTTGACAGTATGGGGATTCGTTTTCTGCTAGGAATTCCCCTACAAACCACTGGCACTACTTTGGTTTCCACCCAGCCAAACCTGCTTGTGCAATTTATTGTGTCCTGACTGTTTTTCCAGCGGTCACGTTACAAAAGTCCGTTTCCAAAACGTCCCCTGTAATGTGAACATGCTTGAAAACAGGTATCATATACTATGTCCACTCATGTGCAAGACAATGGGTGCGCCCACCTGAGCTATTGTCTTACGTAGCTCGCTACAGAGATTTAGCGTCACACAGCGCGCCTCCTCATGTGTCTTCCTTTTTAAGACCGACACCGCACCCCAGCCCAGCCCCCACCCACCCATCCAAACACGTATGGCACACAAACATACTGCCAACTCTCCTACCAGCATCTCTGTCTGGGAGCTTGCATGCACACACATAAACTCACAACATATGCACATCATCAATGCATAGACACAAATGCATGCACAGGGAGAGGGAGAGCTGCACAGAAATGCGTGCACACACACACACACACGCACACTCACACACACACTCACAAATGTGTGCACGTACACTCACACATACACACATGCACGGATTATAGAGTATTTGAGTTTACAAGTGTGACTTGGCCCTCGTCTCCACCAGGTTCGAGGCCCTAGGGGCTAGGCAGGTGTGTGTCTCTAAATACATTACTTTCATACCTTTGCACACCTTTAGCTCTCGACCTCGACCTTTACCCCCCCTTTTTTTTCTGGACCTTACGGGGCATATTTAACTGAACAATACGGACATTTCTTACACGAACATCCCACGTTCAATCACTCTTGTCCGTCCTGCTCCTCCCCGATCCTCGGGCTTAAATATCCGAAAACAGCCCGGAGCCGACAGGTGAACAGGTGATGTGAGAGGTGACATTAGAGAAATGAATATGGCAATTAGACTGGTCACATTTTTCCCTTTCAAGAAAGCTTTAACTTCTTTGGTGTGCAAAGGATTAGCTTTCACCGCACATAAATTTTCCCAGGACCGTGCCTCTTTTGAACGTCTAACGGCCGGTGAGAACTGTAACTGTTTGGGTTGTTAAAGTCCCTGGGTGCCTCTACCCTTTGCCATAACAATGGATGAAAGAAAGACAGAACTATATGAATGGATAGCAGGTAAGAGAGAGGAGGATGAGTGAGAGGAAGAGACAGACGGAGAGGCATTAGGCGTCTCTGTCGAACCGTCCTATAACCAGCGAGCTGTCAGCGGTCCTCCCCGCCTGTTCCCCTTGAGCCACGGCGTTTCAAATAGCTTTATCAATCAAGAGTTGTGTTATGTCACCCTGCCACTGCTATTATCACCACGGAGAGAAAACCACCGTTCCTTTCTCTCCGACAGTGCGAAGGGCTTGTATTTCCCTGTGCATCCCCTAGTGAACCATTAATACGCCACATCACGGGTGCTTAATTTTCCTTTTACAGCCTGTAAGTGGAATTTGAGGATAGCCATCCTCATCTTGGGCCGAGGAAGCACAGCAGTGCTTTGGCCATTTGGAAACCCACCCGAGAAAGGAAAGTACTGCATTTCAGATCACAGCCGAAAGCTAAATCAACACATTCCTCCACCTTAACAATTGCAGGTAACACGTCCTTACGTAAGACACTTAAACTAAGTTCCCATGTGTGAGCATGTGCAACCGCATGGCTTTATAACACCACCTAATAGTAATGTGAACGCCCAGCAAACTCACCTTTTATCTCATCGATATACATATATATATAT